>NW_024059318.1:0-37509 GCF_016432855.1 Salvelinus namaycush | reverse complement strand
ACACAGAACATATCAAAGCTGCTACCAACAACAACTAACACATTACATACCACACTTTCTGTTAAACAACCAACACTATATCACAATCTAATTCTCCAGCAATAAAATCTCTCTCTCTCTCTCTCTCTCTCTCTCTCTCTCTCTCTCTCTCTCTCTCTCTCTCTCTCCGTCTCTCTCTCTCCGTCTCTCTCTCTCTCTCTCTCTCTCTCTCTCTCTCTCTCTCTCTCTCTCTCTCTCTCTCTCTCTCTCTCTCTCTCTCTCTCTCTCTCTCTCTCTCTCTCTCTCTCTCTCTCTCTCTCTCTCTCTCTCTCTCTCTCTCTCTCTCTCTCTCTCTCTCTCTCTCTCTCTCTCTCTCTCTCTCTCTCTCTCTCTCTCTCTCTCTCTCTCTCTCTCTCTCTCTCTCTCTCTCTCTCATGATCTCCCTTCTTCTGAACAGAACACTGGCTTTCATATCTTTTGGTGGCAATGGTGATTAGAGTCAGCTGCTTCTTGACGAGGGGGCGGAGTCAGCTCCAATCATCAATTAGCCTGGTGTCGACCAATCAGCTGGTTGGGGAGGCTTCCAGGAAGCCATCTCCTGAAACACACACACTCAAATACAACACAGAAACTGGGGAACGTAACACATTGGCTTTACTCAAAGTCGTTAGTTAAGGATCGTACCCTTTTTAAACATTTTCCCCGAAAATGACATACCCAAATCTAACTGCCTGTAGCTCAGGACCTGAAGCAAGGACATGCGTATTCTTGGTACCATTTGAAAGGAAACACTTTGAAGTTTGTGGAAATGTGAAAATAATGTAGGAGAATATAACATATTATATCTCGTAAAGATAACACAAGAATTACATTACTGCACTATATTTTGTATCAAGTCTGCCAGGAGTCTGCCCAAATGTCAACGAATTGGTCAAATTATACATTTTCAAATATATATTTATAGAGAACATACAAAATACCTTGGTAATAAAAAATGTAAGTTTACACACTCCCAGGAATGTCATACATGAGGAATCATTAGCTTCCTCACAGAAAAGTCACATCTAGATGGCCGGGCGGGGTGGGTGTGGAGCCAGAGACGCAGTGGGTTCAAACTGTAGAACCCAGTTCCTACATTTGAATACAGACATGGATTTTATCAAACAACAGTATGCTATATTTTATCTCTGGGACCCTCAGGATAAAAAATCTGAGAAAGATTACTGAATGTAAGTACATTACTTACCTTAAGAGGTGAATGTATCGAACCAGTTGCCGTGAAAAGTTATTTGTGGTTGTGGACTCTCCTCAAACATAGCATGATATTTTTTCACTGCAATAACTACTGTTAATTGGACACTGCAGTTAGATTAACAAGAATTTAAGCTGTCTGCCCATATAAGACATGTCTATGACCCAGAAAGTTGTATACAACGTCATTCTAGTCAGATTAGCGCACGTTAGCAACAACCGTTCCGGTTTAGCGACACGTAGAGGTAAAAAAAGTAAGGGGCCTAGACAGCTGCCCTGAGGAATTCCTGATTCTTCCTTGATTATGTTTGAGAGTCTTCCATTTAAGAACACCCTTTGTGTTCTGTTAGAAAGGTAACTCTTTATCCACAATATAGCAAGGGATGTAAAGCCATAACACATACGTTTTTCCAGAAGCAGACTATGATCGATAACCTCAAAAGACACACTGAAGTCTAAAAAAAACAGCCCCCCACAATCATTTTATCATTAAATTTCTCTCGGCCAATCATCAGTCATTTGTGTAAGTGCTGTGCTTGTTGAATGTCTTTCCCTATAAGTGTGCTGAAAGTCTGTTGTCAATTTGTTTACAGTAAAACCGCATTGTATCTGGATTAAACACAATTACTTCCAGAAGTTTACTAAGGGTTGGTAACAGGCTGATTGAGGCAAGTAAAGCTTTACTATTCTTAGGTAGCGGAAATATTTTTTGCTTCCCTCCAGGCCTGAGGGCACACACTTTCTAGTAGGCTTAAATTGAAGATGTGGTAAACAGAAGTAGGAAAAAGTAGTGCACCAAACAAGGAATAAGGGTGCTATTTGGGACACAGTCTCCTTAGATGGGCTGTCATATATCAACTCTTTTATATATATATAAATGCCATTTTCATACAGCGTATTACCATATTGCTCATACATTTTGTAAACACAAGAGCATCCTCAGCGTAGCAGGGTATTGAATAGAGACAATGACATGTAGCCCTGTACAATGCATCCCAGAATGCATAGCTATGTGTGGAGATGTGTTTTCCCATGTAATCCATGTTGCCTTTTGCTTTGGTAAGCTTGACTCCACTTTGGGAAACAAACACACAGAGAGAACAGGAGAAGCGCTCTCTCTCTCTCTCTCTCTCTCTCCCTCTCTCTCTCTCTCTCTCTCTCTCTCTCTCTCTCTCTCTGTGTGGCAAACAGGGGGAACATTTATGTCTCACAGTGAGGACAAGGACGGCAGCACACTGTGTGTGTGTGTGTGTGTGTGTGTGTGTGTGTGTGTGTGTGTGTGTGTGTGTGTGTGTGTGTGTGTGTGTGTGTGTGTGTGTGTGTGTGTGTGTGTGTGTGTGTGTGTGTGTGTGTGTGTGTGTGTGTAAGCTCCACATCTCCCTGCCAGTGAGACGTATTACAGAGCCAAGCCTTCTCAGCACGCTTTGCAGCAAGATAAGTGGTTTTCAGTGACTCTTGGGCATTGACATAAAAAGCCCTTATCTTCTGTTCACCGTGAACAATGAAATGCCGTTACAATTACACCTTTTTTTTTTTTTACATTTGCAGCTTCACATTGTTCTAATATTTTCACATGTAAAACTAGATTTACATTTAGAGTTTACATGTTAACACCACCTTTTCACGGGACGATACCAGTATCGCGGTATTCGTTAGTAGCCTGGCAAAAAAAACTAAAAAAAAAAAAAACTTCTTTAAGTCAACAAACATCATTATGTTATCATCCAGAGTCACGTACTTATTTTCCATGCTATACTATTTTATTAATAGCACGTTTTTAAAGTACCAGATGCGTTGCATTGTGGGTGCATTGTCCTCCATGGTGTTGCGTTTGCGGTAGCATTGACATACATGTACTGTCTACTTAGTGCTGCCGCTAGGCAGGGTTTTCTGCAGCAGGCACGCGTCTCTCTTCACGTTGGTCCGTTGGAAGAAGCCCAGTGAAACGAACAAAGACGCTAGCTATTTGTTTCATCCTGTTTTCCCGGTTTGTACGCACGGTTAAATTTTCTAAATCTAGAAATAACACTTTTAACTGAACTGTAGAGTTTTATGGTAAATTTCGATGTTTCATTTAATTGTTTTGACTGAGAAAAAAGACTATTTAGACTAGTTGAGTATCTGGAGAATCAGCATTTGTGGGTTCGATTACAGGCTCAAAATGGCCAGAAACAAAGAACTTTCTTCTGAAACTCTTCAGTCTATTCTTGTTCTGAGAAATTCCATGAAATTCTAGAAATGAAGGCCAGTTTTATTGCTTCTTTAATCAGAACAACAGTTTTCAGCTGTGCTAACATAATTGCAGAAGGGTTTTTTAATATCAATTAGCTTTTTTAAAATTATATACTTGGATTAGCTAACACAACGTGCCATTGGAACACAGGAGTGATGGTTGCTGATAATGGGCCTCTGTATGCCTATGTAGATATTCCATAAAAAATCTGCTGTTTCCAGCTACAATAGTCATTTACAACATTAACAATGTCTACACTGTATTTATGATCAATTTGATGTTATTTTAATGGACAAAAAAAATAGCTTTTCTTTCAAAAACAAGAACATTTCTAAGTGACCCCAAACTTTTGAACGGTTTTGTATGTGGGAACTCCTTCAAGACTGTTGTAATACCATTCCAGGTGATGCTGGTTGAGAGAATGCCAAGAGTGTGCAAAAGCTGTCGTCAAGGCAACGGGTGGCTACTTTGAAGAATCTCAAATATGAAATATATTTGGATTTGTTTAACGCTTTTTTTGGTTACTACATGATTTCATATGTGTTATTTCATAGTGTTGATGTCTTCACTATTATTCTACAATGTAGTAAATAGTGAAAATTAACCTGGAATGGGTAGGTGTGTCCAAACTTTTGACTGGTAAGTAAGGTATTTGTGTTTTACATTTTTTTATACATTTGCAAAACTGTTTTCACTTTGTCATTAGAGGGTATTGTGTGTAGACTGAGGGGAACAAATAATAATAATAATAATAATAATAAATAATAATAATAAAAATATCTAATACATTTTAGAATATGGCTGTAACATCAAAATGTGGGAAAAGTCAAGACGTCTGAATACGTTTTTGAATCCAGCTCAAAATAACAATCATTTAGCAGATTTTACTAACTGTTACTTAGGACAAAATCAAGAGGTCAATATTGTTATAATTCCCTATTTTGAGACTGAGAGAAATTGATAATATACATCGGAAGAGAGACGCTGGTCTTCATGATCTAATGGTCAATACATTGGTTTCTCCAGCGCCAGTTACAAAAGAAGCCCACCCGAAACATTGGGAAACCACATGTCTGAGTCATGTGACAAATCCATGTGAAACCTGACTCGTGTTCATATATGTGTGTTTATACGTGTATAGAAAAACAAACATGTATTTGTTCTGTAAGGGGCTGTTGGAGTGTACGGTTACATTTACTGATGAGAGCTCTGTGGTGTGACTGTCTATGTCTCTCTCTCTCTCTCTCTCTTTCTGTCAGTTTCTATTTCTATTTCTATCCTCTGTTGTTGTTTGGGTTTTTTCTTTCTTTGAAAAGAAAAGATAGGAACTGTGAATGTAACTAGGCCATCTATAAAGCGGCTATCGCCTTTGTCACAGATAGAACAGGGGGAAAGTGACTTTGGAAATAGACAGGTCTGTACCGCCGCTGCTGTTGGTTGGATAATGTTTTTCTTTCTTTAAATGTAAATGTGAGTTCATGAACCACAGTTTCTTTCTCTGTAGCTCTGCTGCAGAGTCTCATGTGGTCTGTCGCTCTAGGCTTCAAACTGCTACTCTGCCTGCCGTTTCTGTATCCATCCCAAATGCCTCCCTGTTCCCTGTAGTGTACTATTCCAGGGTCCATAAGGCTCTGGTCAAATGTAGTGCATTATACAAGTAATAGGTTTGCCATTTGGGCCACGGAGATTTGTCTTCGTTGTTCAGCAACCTGAGGACCTGTATACGACTGAAGACTTGACAGAAAGAAAATGGTGGATAAAAAACAAAATTCTAAAACGGACTAGAAACTCTCTTCTTGGTCTCCTCTGTATGATATTGGTCAATATTTAAGCTTCTTGAATTCATCTCTCCCTCAATCCCATCCCAATTTCATGACACGTACTACATCATTACATATTATTACACTGACAAAAAAAATGGACGCTACATGACTCATTAAGCAGCATTGTAAGATCTGATTGTCTCTGCACTTGTTGCCAGGAACCCAGTGTTGGTCCTATCTCTCCAGAGAAACAGTAGTTAGGAGGTTGTGTGTGTGTGTTTGTTTGTGTCAGAGCTCAGGAAACCCCCCAGGGAAGGACCAGACTGGGAAGGTGGAGCCTTCCCGCCCGCGGACTGTTTCTGAAGGTGTGTTTGGTGTGTGTGTGCGTCTGTGCATGTGAGCTAAGGGAAAAGGAGGGACAAGCCTGTTTTTCCCCCAAAATTGCATTCGGTCATTAGAGAATGTTCCGGGGGAAATGTAGAGATGGCTGTGAACCAACATCATCATAAAGACACATCTGAAATCACTGCTCTAGAAAATTACCTCTCCTGTCTGTTCGTGCCAAGACTGGGGAGGCTTCTAAGTGTCTGTTTCTGATTAAACATGCATGACAGGTTGTCTTCAAAGCCCAGACGATGTGAGTGAGAAAGACTGGCAGAACAGGGCAGAGCTGGTGTACGATCGTTGAATCACACACACCAGAGGAACACAAATACACACACACACACACAAACACAAACATACACACCAGAGAAAACCTCACACTCAGTTAAGTCACTGTTGCCAATCCCCACTTTTCTCCATCAGTTCATAAAGGGACACAAAGGAAGCTTGTTGAACTATGTCAAATAGATTAGAGTAAAAAGATATTCTTTGGTTTTACCGAATCATTAATTATTAGTAAGGGATGTTATAACATTATCCCTCATGTTGCTTATTCTGTTTTATCCGTTGAGATGATTTTAATTGTTATTGAAAGCTGTAACTCTGCCAGATCACGGTCGAACCAGGGGCTGAACCTGTTTTTAATTCTCATGTTCTTTATGGGGGCGTGTTTGTTAACAATACCACTGAAGAAGAAGAAGGTCCAGGCGTCTTCGACAGAGGGGATCAAGCTGATTCTATACCATTTTACAGAGGCCAGTTCATGAAGGAAGGCTTGCTCATTAAAGTTGTTTATTAACAAGAGTTTATGACAAATCAGAACTGGTCGTTTCACTGAGCAGCCATTACGAACATAGACTGTATAACAGTGATCACTAAGGTCATTACAGAAAACACCAGACTGATACCTATCAGGATTATTTGTGAGGATAACATCGAGAAGAGTAGCCTTTTCTGGGTGTTTGGAGTCATACCTTGTGGGATTGGTAATAATCTGAGAAATATTTAGGGAGTCCCATTGCTTTAGGACTTGGTCAGGTGGTTTTAGCATGTCCCAGTTTCGGTCACCTAGCAGGACAAATTCAGACGCAGTGTAAGGGGCCAGGAGAGAGCTTAGGGCAGGTAGGGTACAGATCGGTGCTGATGGTGGCCCTGGCAGAAACAAATACATTATGGACAATAAGGTGGCATTTGGGACACAACCTTAATGGATTACCAATCAGAGGCTATTTAGGTGACATTACACATCGGTTCAAATCAAATCAAAGTTTATTTGTCACGTGAGCCGAATACCTTACAGTGAAATTGCTTATTTACAAATCCCCTTTTAACCAACAGTGCAATTTTTAAGTAAAAAAAAAAAAGCATTAAGTGAACAATAGATGAAATAAAAACAACAGTAAAAAGACAGTGAAAAATAACTGTAGATTCAGAGTGACTCTTGTCTTGGGGTATATAAAATAACAGTAGATTCAGAGTGACTCTTGTCTTGGGGTATATAAAATAACTGTAGATTCAGAGTGACTCTTGTCTTGGGGTATATAAAATAACAGTAGATTCAGAGTGACTCTTGTCTTGGGGTATATAAAATAACAGTAGATTCAGAGTGACTCTTGTCTTGGGGTATATAAAATAACTGTAGATTCAGAGTGACTCTTGTCTTGGGGTATATAAAATAACTGTAGATTCAGAGTGACTCTTGTCTTGGGGTATATAAAATAACTGTAGATTCAGAGTGACTCTTGTCTTGGGCTATACAAAATAACAGTAGATTCAGAGTGACTCTTGTCTTGTGTTCCAAATGGCACCTCGACATATAATTGGGGGAATTGTGGGATGGATCCAAAACAATGATGTGTCCCCTTAAAGAGGACACAGGAAACAAACACCAGATACTCCAATGATGTGTCCCCTTAAAGAGGACACAGGAAACAAACACCAGATACTCCAATGATGTGTCCCCTTAAAGAGGACACAGGAAACAAACACCAGATACTCCAATGATGTGTCCCCTTAAAGAGGACACAGGCAACAAACACCAGATATTGTAACGGCTTTCTTCCTGGGATGAAGGAGAGGACCAAAATGCAGCACGGTTATTGTTCAACATGTTTAATAAGACGATAAACGATGAACATTAACAAATACCAAAATAACAAACGTGAAAGCCGAGACAGTCCTATCTGGTGCAGAACACAGAGACAGGAAACAACCACCCACAATCCCCAACACAAAACAAGCCACCTATATATGAAGCCACCTATATATGATAAACAAGCCACCTACTCTGGTCAGGACGTTACAGATACTCCAATGATGTGTCCCCTTAAAGAGGACACAGGAAACAAACACCAGATACTCCAATGATGTGTCCCCTTAAAGAGGACACAGGAAACAAACACCAGATACTCCAATGATGTGTCCCCTTAAAGAGGACACAGGAAACAAACACCAGATACTCCAATGATGTGTCCCCTTAAAGAGGACACAGGAAACAAACACCAGATACTCCAATGATGCCAAAAGCAGAGTCATCTGACTAGTCCAACAATTTAGCCTTTTATAGAACATGTAATAAAGACAGGTTACATTTTGTATTATTATTTATTTTATTTCACTTTATTTAACCAGGTTGGCTAGTTGAGAGCAAGTTCTCATTTACAACTGTGACCTGGCCAAGATAAAGCAAAGCAGTGTGACACAGACAACAACACAGAGTTACACATGGAGTAAACAATAAACAAGCCAATAACACAATAAACAAGTCAATGACACAGTAGAAAAAAAAGAAAGTCTATATACAGTGTGTGCAAATGGCGTGAGGAGGTAGGCAATAAATAGGCCATAGGAGCGAATAATTACAATTTAGCAGATTAACACTGGAGTGATACATGAGCAGATGATGATGTGCAAGTAGAGATACTGGTGTGCAAAAGAGCAGAAAAGTAAATAAATAAAAACAGTATGGGGATGAGGTAGGTAGATTGGGTGGGCTATTTACAGATGGACTATGTACAGCTGCAGCGATCGGTTAGCTGCTCAGATAGTTGATGTTTAAAGTTGGTGAGGGAAATAAAAGTCTCCAACTTCGGCAATTTTTGCCATTCGAATTGACTATCAAATTGACTAACTGTTGTTTTAAATAGAGAGAAAAACCCCCAGTAACATTAATTTACAGATGAATGCAGTTAGACGCCATTTCAGAGCGTCATTCTTCTAGTTTATGTCATGTTGATAACAAGCCATAGCTTTAAATAAACCAGTTTTGATCACGCTAACTTGGTGGTGTGTCATCACTCAGTACAATGCTTTTGCAGTTACTCTCTCTGCACTGCAGTCACCTTTTCTACCATTTAAAGTAAACAAGATTGAGCAGCAATATAGCGTTTTTTTACCTGAGGCAAGTCTTTCCCAGGGGTTGGTTTGTCTCTGACACTGTGAATCTGACTGTGACTGACGGTTAGAGTCAGAAAGAGTTTGAAAGGAATAATTTTCCCTGACAGCTAAATTTAGTTGAGAAGCACAGAGACTGTGGGTGGACATGTCACCACACACACACACACACACACACACACACACACACACACACACACACACACACACACACACACACACACACACACACACACACACACACACACAGAGAGTCATGGTATCAGACCCTCCCAGTGTGAGTCATGGTATCAATTCCTCCCAGTGTGAGTCATGGTATCAGACCCTCCCAGTGTGAGTCATGGTATCAAACCCTCCCAGTGTGAGTCATAGTATCAAACCCTCCCAGTGTGAGTCATGGTATCAGACCCTCCCAGTGTGAGTCATGGTATCAGACCCTCCCAGTGTGAGTCATGGTATCAAACCCTCCCAGTGTGAGTCATGGTATCAAACCCTCCCAGTGTGAGTCATGGTATCTGACCCTCCCAGTGTGAGTCATAGTATCAAACCCTCCCAGTGTGAGTCATGGTATCAAACCCTCCCAGTGTGAGTCATGGTATCAAACACTCCCAGTGTGAGTCATGGTATCAAACCCTCCCAGTGTGAGTCATGGTATCAAACCCTCCCAGTGTGAGTCATGGTATCAAACCCTCCCAGTGTGAGTCATGGTATCAAACCCTCCCAGTGTGAGTCATGGTATCAAACCCTCCCAGTGTGAGTCATAGCATCAAACCCTCCCAGTGTGAGTCATGGTATCAGACCATCCCAGTGTGAGTCATGGTATCAAACCCTCCCAGTGTGAGTCATAGTATCAAACCCTCCCAGTGTGAGTCATGGTATCAGACCCTCCCAGTGTGAGTCATGGTATCAAACCCTCCCAGTGTGAGTCATAGTATCAAACCCTCCCAGTGTGAGTCATGGTATCAAACCCTCCCAGTGTGAGTCATAGTATCAAACCCTCCCAGTGTGAGTCATGGTATCAATTCCTCCCAGTGTGAGTCCTGGTATCTGACCCTCGCAGTGTGAGTCATAGCATCAAACCCTCCCAGTGTGAGTCATGATATCAGACCCTCCCAGTGTGAGTCATAGCATCAAACCCTCCCAGTGTGAGTCATGGTATCAGACCCTCCCAGTGTGAGTCATGGTATCAGACCCTCCCAGTGTGAGTCATGGTATCAGACCCTCCCAGTGTGAGTCATGGTATCAGACCCTCCCAGTGTGAGTCATGGTATCAGACCCTCCTAGTGTGAGTCATGGTATCAAAACCTCCCAGTGTGAGTCATGGTATCAGACCCTCCCAGTGTGAGTCATAGTATCAGACCCTCCCAGTGTGAGTCATGGTATCACACCCTCCCAGTGTGAGTCATGGTATCAGACCCTCCCAGTGTGAGTCATGGTATCAGACCCTCCCAGTGTGAGTCATGGTATCAGACCCTCCCAGTGTGAGTCATAGTATCAGACCCTCCCAGTGTGAGTCATGGTATCAGACCCTCCCAGTGTGAGTCATGGTATCAGACCCTCCCAGTGTGAGTCATGGTATCAAACCCTCCCAGTGTGAGTCATGGTATCAGACCCTCCCAGTGTGAGTCATGGTATCAGACCCTCCCAGTGTGAGTCATAGCATCAAACCCTCCCAGTGTGAGTCATGGCATCAAACCCTCCCAGTGTGAGTCATGGTATCAGACCCTCCCAGTGTGAGTCATAGTATCAAACCCTCCCAGTGTGAGTCATGGTATCAAACCCTCCCAGTGTGAGTCATGGTATCAGACCCTCCCAGTGTGAGTCATGGTATCAAACCCTCCCAGTGTGAGTCATGGTATCAAACCCTCCCAGTGTGAGTCATGGTATCAGACCCTCCCAGTGTGAGTCATGGTATCAGACCCTCCCAGTGTGAGTCATAGTATCAAACCCTCCCAGTGTGAGTCATGGTATCAAACCCTCCCAGTGTGAGTCATGGTATCAGACCCTCCCAGTGTGAGTCATGGTATCAAACCCTCCCAGTGTGAGTCATGGTATCAGACCCTCCCAGTGTGAGTCATGGTATCAGACCCTCCCAGTGTGAGTCATGGTATCAAACCCTCCCAGTGTGAGTCATGGTATCAAACCCTCCCAGTGTGAGTCATGGTATCAGACCCTCCCAGTGTGAGTCATGGTATCAAACCCTCCCAGTGTGAGTCATGGTATCAGACCCTCCCAGTGTGAGTCATGGTATCAAACCCTCCCAGTGTGAGTCATAGTATCAAACCCTCCCAGTGTGAGTCATAGTATCAAACCCTCCCAGTGTGAGTCATAGTATCAAACCCTCCCAGTGTGAGTCATGGTATCAAACCCTCCCAGTGTGAGTCATGGTATCAGACCCTCCCAGTGTGAGTCATAGTATCAAACCCTCCCAGTGTGAGTCATAGTATCAAACCCTCCCAGTGTGAGTCATGGTATCAAACCCTCCCAGTGTGAGTCATGGTATCAGACCCTCCCAGTGTGAGTCATAGTATCAGACCCTCCCAGTGTGAGTCATAGTATCAAACCCTCCCAGTGTGAGTCATAGTATCAGACCCTCCCAGTGTGAGTCATAGTATCAGACCCTCCCAGTGTGAGTCATGGTATCAGACCCTCCCAGTGTGAGTCATAGTATCAGACCCTCCCAGTGTGAGTCATGGTATCAGACCCTCCCAGTGTGAGTCATAGTATCAAACCCTCCCAGTGTGAGTCATGGTATCAGACCCTCCCAGTGTGAGTCATAGTATCAAACCCTCCCAGTGTGAGTCATAGTATCAAACCCTCCCAGTGTGAGTCATAGTATCAAACCCTCCCAGTGTGAGTCATAGTATCAAACCCTCCCAGTGTGAGTCATGGTATCAGACCCTCCCAGTGTGAGTCATGGTATCAGACCCTCCCAGTGTGAGTCATAGTATCAGACCCTCCCAGTGTGAGTCATAGTATCAAACCCTCCCAGTGTGAGTCATAGTATCAAACCCTCCCAGTGTGAGTCATAGTATCAGACCCTCCCAGTGTGAGTCATGGTATCAGACCCTCCCAGTGTGAGTCATAGTATCAAACCCTCCCAGTGTGAGTCATGGTATCAGACCCTCCCAGTGTGAGTCATAGTATCAAACCCTCCCAGTGTGAGTCATAGTATCAAACCCTCCCAGTGTGAGTCATAGTATCAAACCCTCCCAGTGTGAGTCATAGTATCAAACCCTCCCAGTGTGAGTCATGGTATCAGACCCTCCCAGTGTGAGTCATGGTATCAGACCCTCCCAGTGTGAGTCATAGTATCAGACCCTCCCAGTGTGAGTCATAGTATCAAACCCTCCCAGTGTGAGTCATAGTATCAAACCCTCCCAGTGTGAGTCATAGTATCAAACCCTCCCAGTGTGAGTCATAGTATCAAACCCTCCCAGTGTGAGTCATAGTATCAAACCCTCCCAGTGTGAGTCATAGTATCAGACCCTCCCAGTGTGAGTCATGGTATCAGACCCTCCCAGTGTGAGTCATAGTATCAAACCCTCCCAGTGTGAGTCATAGTATCAGACCCTCCCAGTGTGAGTCATAGTATCAAACCCTCCCAGTGTGAGTCATGGTATCAAACCCTCCCAGTGTGAGTCATAGTATCAAACCCTCCCAGTGTGAGTCATAGTATCAAACCCTCCCAGTGTGAGTCATAGTATCAAACCCTCCCAGTGTGAGTCATAGTATCAGACCCTCCCAGTGTGAGTCATAGTATCAAACCCTCCCAGTGTGAGTCATAGTATCAAACCCTCCCAGTGTGAGTCATGGTATCAGACCCTCCCAGTGTGAGTCATGGTATCAAACCCTCCCAGTGTGAGTCATGGTATCAAACCCTCCCAGTGTGAGTCATGGTATCAGACCCTCCCAGTGTGAGTCATGGTATCAAACCCTCCCAGTGTGAGTCATGGTATCAGACCCTCCCAGTGTGAGTCATGGTATCAAACCCTCCCAGTGTGAGTCATGGTATCAGACCCTCCCAGTGTGAGTCATGGTATCAGACCCTCCCAGTGTGAGTCATGGTATCAAACCCTCCCAGTGTGAGTCATAGTATCAAACCCTCCCAGTGTGAGTCATAGTATCAAACCCTCCCAGTGTGAGTCATAGTATCAAACCCTCCCAGTGTGAGTCATGGTATCAAACCCTCCCAGTGTGAGTCATGGTATCAGACCCTCCCAGTGTGAGTCATAGTATCAAACCCTCCCAGTGTGAGTCATAGTATCAAACCCTCCCAGTGTGAGTCATGGTATCAAACCCTCCCAGTGTGAGTCATGGTATCAGACCCTCCCAGTGTGAGTCATAGTATCAGACCCTCCCAGTGTGAGTCATAGTATCAAACCCTCCCAGTGTGAGTCATAGTATCAGACCCTCCCAGTGTGTCATAGTATCAGACCCTCCCAGTGTGAGTCATGGTATCAGACCCTCCCAGTGTGAGTCATAGTATCAGACCCTCCCAGTGTGAGTCATGGTATCAGACCCTCCCAGTGTGAGTCATAGTATCAAACCCTCCCAGTGTGAGTCATGGTATCAGACCCTCCCAGTGTGAGTCATAGTATCAAACCCTCCCAGTGTGAGTCATAGTATCAAACCCTCCCAGTGTGAGTCATAGTATCAAACCCTCCCAGTGTGAGTCATAGTATCAAACCCTCCCAGTGTGAGTCATGGTATCAGACCCTCCCAGTGTGAGTCATGGTATCAGACCCTCCCAGTGTGAGTCATAGTATCAGACCCTCCCAGTGTGAGTCATAGTATCAAACCCTCCCAGTGTGAGTCATAGTATCAAACCCTCCCAGTGTGAGTCATAGTATCAAACCCTCCCAGTGTGAGTCATAGTATCAAACCCTCCCAGTGTGAGTCATAGTATCAAACCCTCCCAGTGTGAGTCATAGTATCAAACCCTCCCAGTGTGAGTCATAGTATCAGACCCTCCCAGTGTGAGTCATGGTATCAGACCCTCCCAGTGTGAGTCATAGTATCAAACCCTCCCAGTGTGAGTCATAGTATCAGACCCTCCCAGTGTGAGTCATAGTATCAAACCCTCCCAGTGTGAGTCATGGTATCAAACCCTCCCAGTGTGAGTCATAGTATCAAACCCTCCCAGTGTGAGTCATAGTATCAAACCCTCCCAGTGTGAGTCATAGTATCAAACCCTCCCAGTGTGAGTCATAGTATCAGACCCTCCCAGTGTGAGTAATAGTATCAAACCCTCCCAGTGTGAGTCATAGTATCAAACCCTCCCAGTGTGAGTCATAGTATCAAACCCTCCCAGTGTGAGTCATAGCATCAAACCCTCCCAGTGTAAGTCATGGTATCAGACCCTCCCAGTGTGAGTCATGGTATCAAACCCTCCCAGTGTGAGTCATAGTATCAGACCCTCCCAGTGTGAGTCATGGTATCAGACCCTCCCAGTGTGAGTCATAGTATCAGACCCTCCCAGTGTGCTAAATAAAACAAGCAAGTATCACACCAAATACAGGGCTTTCAGAAAGTACTCACACTCATTGACTTTTTCCACATGTTGTTGTGTTAAAGCCTGAATAAAACATGTTTTACATTTAGATTTTGTGTCACTGGCCTACACACAACACCCCATAAAGTCTAAATGGAATTATGTTTTTAGAAAAAAAAAAAAAAAAAAAAAAAAAATGAAAATCTGAAATGTCTTGAATCAATAAGTATTTAACAGCTTTGTAATGGCGATGCCTAAATAAGTTCAGGAGTCAACATGTGGTTAACAAATCACATGCTTATTTGCATTTACTCACTCTGTGTGCAATAATAGTGTTTAACATGATTTTTTAATTACTACTTCATCTCTGTACCCTACAAATACAATTATCTGTAAGGTCCCTCAGTCGAAGCAGTGAATTTCAAACACAGATTCAACCACAAAGACCAGGGAGGTTTTCCAATGCCTCGTAAAGAAGGGCACCTATTGGTAGATGTGTGAAAATAAAAAGTAGACATTGAATATCCCTTTGAGCATGATGAAGTTATTAATTACACTTTGGATGGTGTATCAATACACCCAGTCACTACAAAGATACAGGCGTCCTTCCTAACTCAGTTGCCGGAGAGGAAGGAAACCACTCAGGGATTTCACCATGAGGCCAATGGTGACTTTAAAACAGTTACAGAGTTTAATGGCTGTGATAGGAGAAAACTGAGGATGGATCAACAACATTGTAGTTACTCCACAATACTAAACTAATTGACAGAGTGAAAAGAAGGAAGCCTGTACAGAATAAAAAATATTCCAAGACATACATCCTGTTTGCATCAAGGCACTGAAGTAATACTGCAAAAAAATGTTGCAAAGCAATTTACTTTTTTGTCCTGAATACAAAGTGTTATTTTTGGGGCAAATCCAACACAACACATTACTGAGTAACACTCTACATATTTTCAAACATAGTTGTGGCTGCATCATGTTATATGTATGCTTGTAATCGTTAAGGACTGGGGAGTTTTTCAGGATAAAAAAGAAACAGAATAGAGCTAAACACAGGCTAAATTGTTGAGGAAAACCTGGTTCTATTTGCTTTCCGTCAGACATTGGGAGATGAATTCACCTTTCAGCAGGACAATAACCTTAAACACACATGGCCAAATCTACACTAAAGAATACAGTGAATGTTCCTGCGTGGCCGAGTTACAATGGTGTGTCTAGCAACGATCAACAACCAATTTGACAGAGCTTAAAGAATTTTGAAAAAGAATAAATGGGCAAATGTACAGTCCAGTTGTGGAAATACTCACAGGTGTAACAAAATAGAATATGAAATAAGTCAAGGTGTCACGTTCCTGACCTGTTTTCTGTTATTTTTGTATGTGTTTAGTTGGTCAGGGCGTGAGTTGGGGTGGGCATTCTATGTTTTGTGTTTCTATGTTTAGGTCATTGGTAATTAGCCTTATATGGTTCTCAATCAGGGACAGGTGTTTGACGTTTCCTCTGATTGAGAACCATATAAAGGTAGGCTGTTCACACTGTTTGTTTGTGGGTGATTGTCTTCTGTGTCTGTGTATGTTGCACCACACGGGACTGTTTCGGTTTGTTCGTTCGTTTGATGTAGTCTGTTCCTGTGAGTTCTTCGTGTATTTATGTAAGTTCCATGTTCAGGTCTGTCTACGTCGTTTTGTTATTTTGTAGTTTGTTGAAGTGTTTTTCGTTTTTTTGTCTTTACTTTAATAAACTTCGTTATGTCCACATTCCACGCTGCGCTTTGGTCCAATCCCTACTCCTCCTCTTCTTCCGAAGAGGAGGAGGACACCCGTTACACAAGGTATATCTACTTTCTGAATGCTCTGTGAGTTTAATAGTTTAATTAGTACTGAAGTTTCTTATCCAAGAATGAGTCCAATTTGTCCCGATGGCGACTCTGTGGTGCCATAGGAACGCCACTATGGCTAATTACAGAAATATATTGTATTTTGTCATTAAAATATATACCAACAATTTAGTCAATTTAGTCATTTAGCAGACACTCTTATCCAGAGCAAGTATGGTTACGTGCCTTGTTCAAGGGCACATCGGCATATTTTTCAATAACTCAGCTCGGGGATTTGAAACAGCCACCTTTCGGTTACTGGCCCAATGTGCTTAACCGCTAGGCTACCTGCCACCCTAATAACACAACCTCTTAACCGCTAGGCTACCTGCCACCCTAATAACACAACCTCTTAACCGCTAGGCTACCTGCCACCCTAATAACACAACCTCTTAACCGCTAGGCTACCTGCCACCCTAATAACACAACCTCTTAACCGCTAGGCTACCTGCCACCCTAATAACACAACCTCTTAACCGCTAGGCTAGCTGTCACCCTAATAACACAACCTCTTAACCGCTAGGCTACCTGCCACCCTAATAACACAACCTCTTAACCGCTAGGCTACCTGCCACCCTAATAACACAACCTCTTAACCGCTAGGCTACCTGCCACCCTAATAACACAACCTCTTAACCGCTAGGCTACCTGCCACCCTAATAACACAACCTCTTAACCGCTAGGCTACCTGCCACCCTAATAACACAACCTCTTAACCGCTAGGCTACCTGTCACCCTAATAACACAACCTCTTAACCGCTAGGCTACCTGTCACCCTAATAACACAACCTCTTAACCGCTAGGCTACCTGTCACCCTAATAACACAACCTCTTAACCGCTAGGCTAGCTGTCACCCTAATAACACAACCTCTTAACCGCTAGGCTACCTGTCACCCTAATAACACAACCTCTTAACCGCTAGGCTACCTGTCACCCTAATAACACAACCTCTTAACCGCTAGGCTAGCTGTCACCCTAATAACACAACCTCTTAACCGCTAGGCTAGCTGTCACCCTAATAACACAACCTCTTAACCGCTAGGCTACCTGTCACCCTAATAACACAACCTCTTAACCGCTAGGCTAGCTGTCACCCTAATAACACAACCTCTTAACCGCTAGGCTACCTGTTACTTACCTGCCGCCCAATCAATAAGCATAATGTCATTGGGAAAGGGCTCGTAAGTAAGCGTTTCACGGTAAAGTCTACAACTGTTGTATTTGGCACGTGACAAATAAAATGTAAATTGATTAGTATGGTTTCTTCCATACTCCTCACATCGCTGGTAAAGCTTATTCACCCAATTTATCCCCAATGCCCGGGTTTTGCAGAAGCGGTCCTTTTAAACCGTTACAACTGTGTTTGGGAACAAAGTGTGATTTAATACAGCATCAGCATAGAGACATGTTTCGGATCCCCAAAGCGCCACTTGCATGTGGATGACATGCAAATTGGCTTGATTAGACTTAGTCAGCGGGTGACTCGGCAGCAGAGGCTGGATGGAACCATTATAGAGTTGAGCTCTGGAGCTCCTAGTCAGGCTGAAAGGTTACTCTGTCTCTTCAATTGGTTTCATGATGCCAGAGAAAGAAAAAATCATCATTTCGTTTTAATGAATATTATGCAAAAAACAATAACATGTCATGTAGAGAGAGAGAGGGGCATGCTCCTAGGGGCCCAGACTGCAGTGTATTTGTCTGTCTGTCTGTCTGTCTGTCTGTCTGTCTGTCTGTCTGTCTGTCTGTCCGGCTCTTCTTAATTCGTGAAAGGACTATTCATTATGAAAAACCTTTCAACACATTAACAGGATCTGATGTCCAACTGTTCCATCTCTACAGGGTGTGTGTGTGTTAGTGTGTGTTAGTGTGTGTTGGTGTGTGTGGGTGTGTGTTAGTGTGTGTTAGTGTGTGTTAGTGTGTGTTAGTGTGTGTGGGTGTGTGTTAGTGTGTGTTAGCGCGTGTTAGTGTGTGTTAGTGTGTGTGTGTTTGTGTGTGTGTGTGTGTGTGTGTGTGTGTGTGTGTGTGTGTGTGGGTGTGTGGGTGTGTGTTAGTGTGTGTGTGTTAGTGTGTGTGTTAGTGTGTGTGTTAGTGTGTGTGTGTTAGTGTGTGTTAGTGGGTGTGTGTTAGTGTGTGTTAGTGTGTGTGGGTGTGTGTGGGTGTGTGTTAGTGTGTGTTGGTGTGTGTGGGTGTGTGTTAGTGTGTGTTAGTGTGTGTTAGTGTGTGTTAGTGTGTGGGTGTGTGTTGGTGTGTGTGGGTGTGTGTTAGTGTGTGTTAGTGTGTGTTAGTGTGTGTTAGTGTGTGGGTGTGTGTGGGTGTGTGTGGGTACGTCTGTGTGTCCTTTCTCTCGAGGGGATTATTACTTTCCCAACAACGTTGTAATAGGGTTCAGTCGCCATGGTAGCATCAGGTGATAACAAGTTCCATTTAATGAAATACACAACAGACAGTAGACAGGCTCCTAACTACAGAGACAGACAGGCCCCTAACTACGGGTACATAGAGACAGACAAGCTCCTAACTATAGCTACAGAGACAGACAGGCTACAGAGACAGACAGGCTCCTAACTATAGCTACAGAGACAGACAGGCTACAGAGACAGACAGGCTCCTAACTATAGCTACAGAGACAGACAGGCTACAGAGACAGACAGGCCCCTAACTACGGGTACATAGAGACAGACAAGCTCCTTACTATAGCTACAGAGACAGACAGGCTACAGAGACAGACAGGCTCCTAACTATAGCTACAGAGACAGACAGGCTACAGAGACAGACAGGCTCCTAACTATAGCTACAGAGACAGACAGGCTCCTAACTATAGCTACAGAGACAGACAGGCTACAGAGACAGACAGCCTCCTAACTATAGCTACAGAGAGAGACAGGCTACAGAGACAGACAAGCTCCTAACTGTGGCTACAAAGACAGACAGGCTACAGAGACAGACAAGCTCCTATCTGTGGCTACAGAGACAGACAAGCTCCCAACTATGGCTACAAAGACAGACAGGCTACAGAGACAGACAAGCTCCTATCTGTGGCTACAGAGACAGACAAGCTCCCAACTATGGCTACAGAGACAGACAGGCTACAGAGACAGACAAGCTAGAGAGACAGACAGGCTCCTAACTGTGGCTACAGAGACAGACAAGCTCCCAACTATGGCTACAAAGACAGACAGGCTACAGAGACAGACAATCTCCTATCTGTGGCTACAGAGACAGACAAGCTCCTAACTATGGCTACAGAGACAGACAAGCTAGAGAGACAGACAGGCTCCTAACTGTGGCTACAGAGACAGACAAGCTCCCAACTATGGCTACAAAGACAGACAGGCTACAGAGACAGACAAACTCCTATCTGTGGCTACAGAGACAGACAAGCTCCCAACTATGGCTACAGAGACAGACAGGCTACAGAGACAGACAAAGCTCCTAACTATCGCTACAGAGACAGACAGGCTACAGAGACAGACAAGCTCCCAACTATGGCTACAGAGACAGACAGGCTACAGAGACAGACAAGCTCCTAACTATAGCTACAGAGACAGACAGGCTACAGAGACAGACAAGCTCCTATCTGTGGCTACAGAGACAGACAAGCTCCCAGCTATGGCTACAAAGACAGACAGGCTACAGAGACAGACAAGCTCCTATCTGTGGCTACAGAGACAGACAGGCTCCTATCTGTGGCTACAGAGACAGACAAGCTCCCAACTATGGCTACAGAGACAGACAGGCTACAGAGACAGACAAGCTAGAGAGACAGACAGGCTCCTAACTGTGGCTACAGAGACAGACAGGCTACAGAGACAGACAAGCCCCTAACTGTGGCTACAAAGACAGACAGGCTACAGAGACAGACAAGCTCCCAACTATGGCTACAGAGACATACAGGCTACAGAGACAGACAAGCTAGAGAGACAGACAGGCTCCTAACTATAGCTACAAAGACAGACAGGCTACAGAGACAGACAAGCTCCTATCTGTGGCTACAGAGACAGACAATCTCCTATCTGTGGCTACAGAGACAGACAGGCTCTTAACTATAGCTACAAAGACAGACAGGCTACAGAGACAGACAAGCTCCCAACTATGGCTACAGAGACATACAGGCTACAGAGACAGACAAGCTAGAGAGACAGACAGGCTCCTAACTATGGCTACAGAGACAGACAGGCTACAGAGACAGACAAGCTAGAGAGATAGACAGGCTCCTAACTAAAGCTACAGAGACAGACAGGCTCCTATCTGTGGCTACAGAGACAGACAGGCTACAGAGACAGACAAGCTACAGAGACAGACAGGCTCCTAACTATAGCTACAGAGAGAGACAGGCTCCTAACTATAGCTACAGAGACAGACAAGCTACAAAGACAGACAAGCTCCCAACTATAGCGACATAGCCAGACAGGCTACAGAGACAGACAGGATCCTAACTATGGCTACAAAGACAGACAGGCTACAAAGACAGACAAGCTCCCAATTATAGTGACATAGACAGACAGGCTACAGAGACAGACAGGCTCCTAACTATAGCTACAGAGACAGACAGGCTAAAGAGACAGACAAGCTAGAGAGACAGACAGGCTCCTAACTAAAGCTACAGAGACAGACAGGCTACAGAGACAGACAGGCTCCTAACTATACCTACAGAGACAGACAGGCTCCTAACTATAGCTACCGAGACAGACAGGCTCCTAACTATAGGATAGAGACAGACAGGCTAGAGAGAGAGACAGGCTCCTAACTAAAGCTACAGAGACAGACAGGCTACAGAGACAGACAGGCTCCTAACTATAGCTACAGAGACAGACAAGCTCCTAACTATAGCTACAGAGACAGACAGGCTCCTAACTATAGCTGCAGAGACAGACAGGCTCCTAACTATAGGACAGAGACAGACAGGCTCCTAACTAAAGCTACAGAGACAGACAGGCTCCTAACTATAGCTACAGAGACAGACAAGCTCCTAACTGTGGCTACAGAGACAGACAAGCTCCTAACTATAGCTACAGAGACAGACAGGCTCCTAACTGTGGCTACAGAGACAGACAGGCTCCTAACTATAGCTACAGAGACAGACAGGCTCCTAACTATAGCTGCAGAGACAGACAGGCTCCTAACTATAGGACAGAGACAGACAGGCTCCTAACTATAGCTACAGAGACAGACAAGCTCCTAACTGTGGCTACAGAGACAGACAGGCTCCTAACTATAGCTACAGAGACAGACAGGCTCCTAACTGTGGCTACAGAGACAGACAAGCTCCTAACTATAGCTACAGAGACAGACAGGCTCCTAACTATAGCTACAGAGACAGACAGGCTCCTAACTGTGGCTACAGAGACAGACAAGCTCCTAACTATAGCTACAGAGACAGACAGGCTCCTAACTGTGGCTACAGAGACAGACAGGCTCCTAACTATAGCTACAGAGACAGACAGGCTCCTAACTATAGCTGCAGAGACAGACAGGCTCCTAACTATAGCTACAGAGACAGACAGGCTCCTAACTATAGCTACAGAGACAGACAGGCTCCTAACTATAGGACAGAGACAGACAGGCTCCTAACTATAGCTACAGAGACAGACAGGCTCCTAACTATAGGACAGAGACAGACAGGCTCCTAACTATAGCTACAGAGACAGACAGGCTCCTAACTATAGCTACAGAGACAGACAAGCTCCTAACTGTGGCTACAGAGACAGACAAGCTCCTAACTATAGCTACAGAGACAGACAGGCTCCTAACTGTGGCTACAGAGACAGACAGGCTCCTAACTATAGCTACAGAGACAGACAGGCTCCTAACTATAGCTGCAGAGACAGACAGGCTCCTAACTGTGGCTACAGAGACAGACAGGCTCCTAACTATAGGACAGAGACAGACAGGCTCCTAACTATAGCTACAGAGACAGACAGGCTCCTAACTATAGCTACAGAGACAGACAAGCTCCTAACTGTGGCTACAGAGACAGACAGGCTCCTAACTATAGCTACAGAGACAGACAGGCTCCTAACTGTGGCTACAGAGACAGACAGGCTCCTAACTGTGGCTACAGAGACAGACAGGCTCCTAACTATAGCTGCAGAGACAGACAGGCTCCTAACTGTGGCTACAGAGACAGACAAGCTCCTAACTGTGGCTACAGAGACAGACAGGCTCCTAACTATAGGACAGAGACAGACAGGCTACAGAGACAGACAGGCTCCTAACTATAGCTACAGAGACAGACAGGCTCCTAACTATAGGACAGAGACAGACAGGCTACAGAGACAGACAGGCTCCTAACTATAGGACAGAGACAGACAGGCTCCTAACTATAGGACAGAGACAGACAGGCTCCTAACTATAGGACAGAGACAGACAGGCTCCTAACTATAGGACAGAGACAGACAAGCTCCTAACTGTGGCTACAGAGACAGACAGGCTCCTAACTATAGGACAGAGACAGACAGGCTCCTAACTATAGGACAGAGACAGACAGGCTCCTAACTATAGGACAGAGACAGACAGGCTCCTAACTATAGGACAGAGACAGACAGGCTCCTAACTATAAGACAGAGACAGACAAGCTCCTAACTATAGGACAGAGACAGACAGGCTCCTAACTATAGGACAGAGACAGACAGGCTCCTAACTATAGCTACAGAGACAGACAGGCTCCTAACTATAGCTACAGAGACAGACAGGCTCCTAACTATAGGACAGAGACAGACAGGCTCCTAACTATAGGACAGAGACAGACAGGCTCCTAACTGTGGCTACAGAGACAGACAGGCTCCTAACTATAGCTACAGAGACAGACAAGCTCCTAACTGTGGCTACAGAGACAGACAGGCTCCTAACTATAGGACAGAGACAGACAGGCTCCTAACTGTGGCTACAGAGACAGACAAGCTCCTAACTGTGGCTACAGAGACAGACAGGCTCCTAACTATAGGACAGAGACAGACAGGCTACAGAGACAGACAGGCTCCTAACTATAGCTACAGAGACAGACAGGCTCCTAACTATAGGACAGTGCAGTTAGAATTCTGCCCATATCAGATGTGTCTATGTCCTGGGATTTTTTTGTTGTTACTTACAACCTCATGCTAATCCCATTAGCCTACGTTAGCTCAACCGTGCCATGGAAGGGACACTGATCCCAAATAAGTTTTAAGAGGTTCCAAGAGGTCTAGACTGGAGTCTCCATAGTGTCTGTTCAGCTGGCTGAACGTTAGACTGGAGCCTCCACAGCGTCTATTCAGCTGGCTGAACGTTAGACTGGAGCCTCCACAGAGTCTGTTCAGCTGGCTGAACGTTAGACTGGAGCCTCCACAGCGTCTGTTCAGCTGGCTGAACGTTAGACTGGAGCCTCCACAGTGTCTGTATAGCTGACTGAACGTTAGACTGGAGCCTCCATAGCGTCTGTATAGCTGGCTGAACGTTAGACTGGAGCCTCATTAGTGTCTGTTCAGCTGGCTGAACGTTAGACTGGAGCCTCCATAGCGTCTGTATAGCTGGCTGAACGTTAGACTGGAGCCTCCTTAGTGTCTTCACCTGGCTGAACGTTAGACTGGAGACTGTTTGTACAGCAGGGTCTGAGACAACCACGTCTTTGCCCCAGTTCTTATAAAGTGTGTGACTAAGCTTTGAGTCATAGTGGGTTGTCTCTTTTCCATTCTTAGTCCTCTTTTTCTAACTCACTCACCCACCCACTCACCCACTCACCCACCCACTCACCCACTCACCCACCCACTCACTCACTGACTCACAAACACACACGCATTCTTACGTCTTCTCTGTCACTTTTTGCAAAATAATTATTCTCGAGGTCATGCACCCC
The DNA here is from genome assembly GCF_016432855.1 of Salvelinus namaycush. Lineage (NCBI taxonomy): Eukaryota > Metazoa > Chordata > Actinopteri > Salmoniformes > Salmonidae > Salvelinus > Salvelinus namaycush. The sequence continues at coordinate 13,301 of NW_024059318.1, read as the reverse complement.
CCCAACAAGCCGAGCCTGGATTATTTTAAGTCATTACCGTGCCAACTGAAGCCACTGTACTTCATGGAGAAAGACTGTGTGTGTGTGGGGGGGGGGGGGGGGGGGAGGGGGGGGGGGGGGTAGATGCAGGGTGAAGGAAGAAAACAGAGATATTTCTTCCTGTCATTACTGTGCTCTGAGCTGTCAGTGTTGTGGTACTCTGAAATAGTTTACTGTTCAGACCCTATATAGTCAACTCAATTTGACCAGGGCTCTTGGTCTAACCAAAGGGCACTTGGTCTAACCAGAGGGCTCTTGGTCTAACCAGAGGGCTCTTGGTCTAACCAGAGGGCTCTTGGTCTAACCAGAGGGCTCTTGGTCTAACCAGAGGGCTCTTGGTCTAACCAGAGGGCTCTTGATCTAACCAGAGGGCTCTTGATCTAACCAGAGGGCTCTTGGTCTAACCAGAGGGCACTTGGTCTAACCAGAGGGCTCTTGGTCTAACCAGAGGGCTCTTGGTCTAACCAGAGGGCTCTTGGTCTAACCAGAGGGCACTTGGTCTAACCAGAGGGCTCTTGGTCTAACCAGAGGGCACTTGGTCTAACCAGAGGGCTCTTGGTCTAACCAGAGGGCTCTTGGTCTAACCAGAGGGCTCTTGGTCTAACCAGAGGGCTCTTGGTCTAACCAGAGGGCTCTTGGTCTAACCAGAGGGCTCTTGGTCTAACCAGAGGGCACTTGGTCTAACCAGAGGGCTCTTGGTCTAACCAAAGGGCACTTGGTCTAACCAGAGGGCTCTTGGTCTAACCAGAGGGCTCTTGGTCTAACCAGAGGGCTCTTGGTCTAACCAGAGGGCTCTTGGTCTAACCAGAGGGCTCTTGGTCTAACCAGAGGGCACTTGGTCTAACCAGAGGGCTCTTGATCTAACCAGAGGGCTCTTGGTCTAACCAGAGGGCTCTTGGTCTAACCAGAGGGCTCTTGATCTAACCAGAGGGCTCTTGGTCTAACCAGAGGGCTCTTGGTCTAACCAGAGGGCTCTTGGTCTAACCAGAGGGCTCTTGGTCTAACCAGAGGGCTCTTGGTCTAACCAGAGGGCTCTTGATCTAACCAGAGGGCTCTTGGTCTAACCAGAGGGCTCTTGATCTAACCAGAGGGCTCTTGGTCTAACCAGAGGGCTCTTGATCTAACCAGAGGGCTCTTGATCTAACCAGAGGGATCTTGATCTAACCAGAGGGATCTTGTTCTAACCAGAGGGCTCTTGATCTAACCAGAGGCGGATGGCTAGCCAAGATATATGTAGTTCGTTCATGCTAGGCTGATGGCTTGCCAAGATATATTTAGTTCGTTCATGCTAGGCTGATGGCTAGCCAAGATATATGTAGTTAGTTCAGGCTAGGCTGATGGCTAGCCAAGATATATGTAGTTAGTTCAGGCTAGGCTGATGGCTAGCCAAGATATATGTAGTTCGGTCATGCTAGGCTGATGGCTAGCCAAGATATATGTAGTTCCTTCATGCTAGGCTGATGGCTTGCCAAGATATATGTAGTTCGTTCAGGCTAGGCTGATGGCTAGCCAAGATATATGTAGTTCGTTCATGCTAGGCTGATGGCTAGCCAATATATATGTAGTTCGTTCATGCTAGGCTGATGGCTAGCCAAGATATATGTAGTTCGTTCAGGCTAGGCTGATGGCTAGCCAAGATATATGTAGTTAGTTCATGCTAGGCTGATGGCTAGCCAAGATATATGTAGTTCGTTCATGCTAGGCTGATGGCTAGCCAAGAAATATGTAGTTCGTTCATGCTAGGCTGATGGCTAGCCAAGATATATGTAGTTAGTTCATGCTAGGCTGATGGCTAGCCATCGATATATTATTCATTCATGCTAGGCTGATGGCTAGCCCAAGAAATATTTAGTTCGTTTCATGCTAGGGCTGATGGCTAGCCAAGATATATGTAGTTCGTTCATGCTAGGCTGATGGCCTAAGCCAAGATAATATGTAGTTATTCAGGCTGGCCTGATGCTAGCCCAAGATATATGTCGTTAGTTCAGGCTAGGCGGATGGCTAGCCAGATATATGTAGTTCGTTCATGCTAGCGGCTGGCTAGCCAGATTAGTAGTTAGTTTCAGGCTAGGCTGATGGTCTAGGCCAATATATATGTATTTCCTTCATGCTAGGCTGATGGCTAGCCAAGATATATGTAGTTCGTTCATGCTAGGCTGATGGCTAGCCAATAAATATGTAGTTCGTTCATGCTAGGCTGATGGCTGGCCAAGATATATGTAGTTCGTTCATGCTAGGCTGATGGCTTGCCAAGATATATGTAGTTCGTTCATGCTAGACTGGTGGCTAGCCAAGAAATATGTAGTTCGTTCATGCTAGACTGGTGGCTAGCCAAGATATATGTAGTTCATTCATGCTAGGCTGATGGCTAGCCAATATATATGTAGTTAGTTCATGCTAGGCTGATGGCTAGCCAAGATTGACCTTCATTCTCAGTCCCTGAGAGGCTTAGGACTCTCTTCCATTATGTAATAATACTCTCTTATGTATAGAGCAGACAGCAAGGGTTCTGTAATAAAACCTTCTCCTCTTTATTTATAGAGAGAGAGAGACAGAGAGAGAGAGACAGAGAGAGAGAGACAGAGAGAGAGAGAGAGAGAGAGACACAGAGAGAGAGAGAGAGAGATAGAGACACAGAGAGAGAGACACAGAGAGAGAGAGACAGAGAGAGAGACACAGAGAGAGGAGACCGAGAGAGAGGACAGAGAGAGAGCAGAGAGATAGACAGAGAGAGAGACACGAGAGAGAGACAGAGAGAGAGGAGAGACAGAGAGAGAGCGAGAGAGAGAGGAGAGAGAAGAGAGAGAGAGAGAGAGAGGGGGGGGGGGGGGGGGGGAGGGGGGGGGGGGAGAGAGAGAGCTAGAGACAGAGAGAGAGAGACAGGAGAGAGAGAGCCAGAGAGAGAGACAGAGAGATAGACAGAGAGAGAGACAGAGAGGAGACACAGAGAGAGAGACCAAGAGAGAGAGAGAGACAAGAGAGAGAACAGAGAGAGAGACAGAGATAGAGAGAGAGACAGAGAGAGAGACAGAGAGATAGACAGAGAGAGAGAGAGACAGATAGATAGACAGAGAGAGAGACATAGATAGAGAGAGAGACAGAGAGAGAGACAGAGAGACAGAGAGAGAGAGAGACAGAGAAATAGCCAGAGAGAGAGTGACAGAGAGAGAGACAGAGAGAGACAGAGAGAGAGACAGACTAAAGCCTCATCCAGTAAAGTAACTATGGAATCAGGCCCTGCCACCGTACCAGTGAGCAGGTGTCTCATCTCATCGTTAAGAAAACATAATTACTGAGGTTAATTTAGAGGTTTTAATCACCATGTCAAGGACTGGGAGATAATCTCATTTCTGTAGCTTCCTCCCGGACCCAGACGTCTGAGACAAGGTCTGTGTCCCAAATGGCATCCTATGCCCTATATCGTGCACTACTTTTTACCATAGGGCTCTGGTTAAAAGTAGTGCACTATATACAAAACAGGGTGACATTTGGGACGCATATTCAGGTCACAATAACAAATATCCCCAAAGACACGCCGAGGCTAAACCCTGACGTTGATGTAGCATTCTTATAAACCCTAATCTCAGGTTTTTAGATTTTCTACTAACTCATAATTTCATTAAAACGCTTCCTGCTTTCCAAGATAAGCCCTTAGTTTTCATTTCGCAGATTGCAAAGTGCATTATTATCTGTGTAATTATTCTCAGTGATTAGTGGGAGGGCAATGAATAGAATGTCTGCGTACTACTAATGATTCGGTGTCCGTTAATGACGGCCAGATCCCCCCTCCCTCGTTATCTCCCCTCCCTCGTTATCTCATCTCCCTCGTTATCTCCTCTCCCTCGTTATATACCCCCCTCGTTATATCCCCTCCCTCGTTATCCACCTCCCTCGTTATCTCCCTCCCTTGTTATCCCACTCCCTTGTTAACCCCCCCCCCTCCCTCGTTATCTCCTCTACCTCGTTATCCTTCCCATCCCTCGTATCCCCCCCTCGTTATCCCCCCTTCCCCGTTATCTCCTTCCCTCGTTATCCCCCTCACTCGTTATCCCCCCCCTCGTTATCTCCCCTCCCTCATTATCTCTTCTCCCTCGTTATCTCCTCTCCCTCGTTATCTCCTCATCCCTCGTTATCCCCCCTCCCTCGTTATCTCCCTCTCCCTCGTTTCTCCCCCCTCCCTCGTTATCCCCCCCCCTCGTTAGCATCCCCTCTCCTCATTATCTCTTCTCCTCGTTATCTCCTCTCCCTCGTTATCCCCCCTCCCTCATTATCTCCCCTCCCTCGTTGATAAACTCAGCTAGCGTCACAAATGTGACCTTATTCACTATTACTTTTGACCAGAGCCCTGTGTGTTCCCTATGGACCCTGGCAGTAGCGCACTATAAAAGGAATAGTGGCTCTTCCCATGGATGCCTTAGTTGGATCCGAAGCAGCATAATAAAATGGGTTACCTTTAATAAATAATACAAAATAGACACTGGGACATCCTATTCTTACCCGGCTGGTCACCTCCCTCATTATCAGATTCCCCCTCTATCTCAGCATGGGATGATTCCCCCTCTAACTCAGCATGGGATGATTCCCCCTCTATCTCAACATGGGATGATTCCCCCTCTCTCTCAGCATGGGATGATTCCCCCTCTCTCTCAGCATGGGTTGGGTCAACCTCTCTCTCAGCATGGGATGATTCCCTCTCTATCTCAGCATGGGATGATTCCCCCTCTCTCTCAGCATGGGATGATTCCCCTTCTCTCTCAGCATGGGATGATTCCCCCTCTATCTCAGCATGGGCTGGTTCTACCTCTCTCTCAGCATGGGATGATTCCCCCTCTCTCTCAGCATGGGATGATTCCCCCTCTCTCTCAGCATGGGATGGCCTTGCTGCTATTCCAGTTTCAACTGTTCTGCCTGCGGTTATGGAACCCCTACCTGTCCCAGACCTGCTGTTTTCAACTCTTAATATCGGCTATGAAAAGCCACTGACATTTATTCGATTATTATTTGACCATGCTTGTCACTTATGAACATTTTGACATCTTGGCATGTTCTGTTATAATCTCCACCCCGTCACAGCCAGAAGAGGACTGGCCACCCTCATAGCCTGGTTCCTCTCTAGTTTCTTCCTATGTTTTGGCCTTTCTAGGGAGTTTTTCTAGCCACCGTGCTTCTACACCTGCATTGCTTGCTGTTTGGGGTTTTAGGCTGGGTTTCTGTACAGCACTTCGAGATATTAGCTGATGTACGAAGGGCTATATAAAATAAACTTGATTTGATTTGATTTGATGGGTTGATTCCCCCTCTATATCAGCATGGGATGATTCCCCCTCTATCTCAGCATGGGATGATTCCCCCTCTATCTCAGCATGGGATGATTCCCCCTCTCTCTCAGCATGGGTTGGGTCAACCTCTCTCTCAGCATGGGCTGGTTCCCCCTCTCTCTCAGCATGGGATGATTCCCCCTCTATCTCAGCATGGGATGATTCCCCCTCTCTCTCAGCATGGGATGATTCCCCCTCTATCTCAGCATGGGATGATTCCCCCTCTATCTCCGCATGGGATGATTCCCCATCTATCTCAGCATGGGATGATTCCCCATCTATCTCAGCATGGGATGATTCCCCCTCTATCTCAGCATGGGATGATTCCCCCTCTATCTCCGCATGGGATGATTCCCCCTCTATCACAGCATGGGATGATTCCCCCTCTATCTCAGCATGGGATGATTCCCCCTCTATCTCCGCATGGGATGATTCCCAATCTATCTCAGCATGGATAGTCTGGACGCTGGGACATTTCACTTGTTCTGCGTCTCTATTAGCATCCTGTTGCCTATATAGTGCGCTACTGAGCAGAGCCTCTCGTCTAAAGTAAGAACAGCGTACCATTTGGGATGGAGACATTTTCATTCAAAGCTGTGGAGAGAGAGAGTTGTTCCCTACAACGCTGTGGAGAGAGAGAGTCGTTCCCCATAAAGCTGTGGAGAGAGAGAGTTGTTCCCTACAAAGCGGTGGAGAGAGAGAGAGTCGTTCCCTACAACGCTGTGGAGAGAGAGAGTCGTTCCCTACAAAGCTGTGGAGAGAGAGAGTCGTTCCCCACAAAGCGTGAAGAGAGGTCGTCCCTACAAAGCTGTGGAGAGAGAGAGAGTCATTCCCTCCAACGCTGTGGAGAAGAGATCGTTCCCCATAAAGCTGTGGAAGAGAGAGTTGTTCCCTACAACGCGGTGGAGAGAGAGAGAGTCTTCCCTACAAAGCTATGGAGAGAGAGAGTCGTTCCCACAAGCTGTGGAGGAGGAGAGTCGTTCCTTATCAACGCTGGTGGAGAGAGAGAGTCCGTTCCCTCCAAAGCTGTGGAGAGAGAGAGTCGTTCCCTACCACGCTGTGGAGTAGAGAGAGTCGTTCCCTACAAGTCTGTGGATAGAGAGAGTCCTTCCCCACAAAGCTGTGGAGAGAGAGAGTCGTTTCCGCCCCAAAGCTGTGGAGAGAGAGAGTCGTTCCCTACAACGCTGTGGAGAGAGAGAGTCGTTCCCTACAAAGCTGTGGAGAGAGAGAGTCGGTTTCCCTTACACGCTGTGGAGAGAGAGAGTCGTTCCCATACAAAGCTGTGGAGAGAGAGAGTCGTTCCCCACAAAGCTGTGGATAGAGAGAGTCCGTTCCCTACAAAGCTGTGGAGAGAAGAGTTCCGTTCCTACAACGCTGGTGGAGAGAGAGAGTCGTTCCTACAAAGCTTGGAGAGAGAGAGTCGTTCCCCACAAAGCGTGGAGAGAGAGAGGTCGTTCCCTACAAGCTGTGGAGAGAGGAGTCGTTCCTACAACAGCTGTGGAGAGAGAGAGTCATTCCTACAAAGCTGTGGAGAGAGAGAGTCGTTCCTACAAAGCTGTGGAGAGAGAGAGTCGTTCCCTACAAAGCTGTGGAGAGGAGTCGTTCCCACAAGCTGTGGGAGAGAGAGAGTCGTTTCCCTACAAAGCTTTGGAGAGAGAGAGAGTCGTTCCCTTACAAAGGCTGTGGAGAGAGAGAGTCGTTCCTCATAAGCTGTGGAGAGAGAAGAGTTGTTCCCCTACAAGCTGTGAGAGAGAAGAGTCGTTCCCTACAAAGCTGTGGAGAGAGAGATCGTTCCTACAACGCTGTGGAGAGTAGAGAGTCGTTCCCCAAAAGGCTGTGAGAGAGAAGTTTGTTCCCTACAAAGCGGTGGAGAGAGAGAGAGTCGGTCCCTACAACGCTGTGAGAGAGAGAGTCGTTCCCTACAAAGCTGTGGAGAGGAGAGAGATTCGTTCCTACAAAGCTGTGGAAGAGAGAGAGTCGTTCCCTACACGCTGTGGAGAGAGAGAGTCGTTCCCTACAAACGCTGTGGAGAGAGAGATCGTTCCCTACAAAAGCTGGGAGAGGAGGGAGTCCGTTCCCATACAACGCTGGGGAGAAGAGAGTCCGTTCCCTACAAACTGTGGAGAGAGAGAGTCGTTCCCCCACAAAGCTGTGTAGAAGAGAGTCGTTCCTACAAAGCTGTGGAGAAGAGAGTCGTTTCCCTACAACGCTGGTTGAGCAGAAGGAGTCGTTCCTACAAAGCTGTGAGAGAGAGAGTCGTTCCCTACAAAGCTGTGGAGAGAGAGAGTTCGTTTCCCTCGAAAGCTTTGGGAGAGAGAGAGTCGTTCCCACAAAGCTGTGGAGAGAGAGAGTCGTTCCCACAAAGCTGTGGAGAGAGAGAGTCATTCCCCCACAAAGCTGTGGAGAGAGAGAGTCGTTCCCTACAACAGCTTTGAGGAGAGAGAGAGTCGTTCCCTACACGCTGTGGAGAGAGAGAGTCGTTCCCCCATAAGCTGTGGAGAGAGAGAGTTGTTCCACTACAAAGCTGTGGAGAGATAGAGTCCGTCCTACAAGCTGTGGGAGCGGAGAGTTCGTTCCCTAGCCACGCTGTGGAGAGAGAGAGTCGTTGTCCCCATAGCTTGTGGAGAGAGAGAGTTGTTCCCTACAAAGCGGTGGAGAGAGAGAGAGTCGTTCCCTACAACGCTGTGGAGAGAGAGTCGTTCCTACAAAGCTGTGGAGATAGAGAGAGTCGTTCCCTCCAAGCTGTGGAGAGAGAGAGAGTCGTTCCTACAACGCTGTGTAGAGAGAGAGTCGTTCCCCTAAAAACGCGGTGGAGAGAGAGATTCGTTCACCTAGCAAAGCTGTGGAGAGAGGAGTCGTTCCTACAACCTGTGGAGAGGAGAGAGTCGTTCCTACAAAGCTGTGGAGAGAGAGAGTCGTTCCGCCACAAAGCTGTGTAGAGGAGAGTCGTTCCCTACAAAGCTGTGTAGAGAGCGAGTTCGTTCCCCTACAACGCTGTGGCAGAGAGAGTCCGTTCCCTACAAACTGTGGAGAGATGAGAGTCTTTCCCGAAAAGCTGTGGAGAGAGATCGTTCCCTACAAAGCTGTGGCGAGAGGGTCGTTCCCTACAACAGCTGTTGGAGAGAGAGTTGTCCGTTCTCAACGCTGTGGATAGAGAGAGTCCGTTCCCCATAAAGCTGTGGAGAGAGTAGAGTTGTTTCCCTACAAAGCGTGGAGAGAGAGAGAGTCCCCTTTCCTACAACGCTGTGGAGAGAGAGTCCGGTCCCGTACAAAGCTGTGAGAGAGAGAGAGTTCGTTCCCTACAAAGCTTGTGAGAGGAGAGAGTCGTTCCCTACAACGCTGTGGAGAGAGAGAGTCGTTCCTAAAAACGCTGTGGAGAGATAGAGTCTTCCTACAAGCTGATGGAGAAGAGAGAGTTGTTTGTGGCGTTCCCTACAACGCTGTGGAGAGAGAGAGTCCGTTCCTACAAAGCTGTGAGAGATAGGATCGTTCCCCACAAGCTGTGTAGAGAGAGAGTCGTTCACCCCTACAACAGCTGTGGAGAGAGAGAGTCGTTCCCTACAACGCTGTGGAGAGAGAGAGGTCGTTTCCCTTACAAAGCTGTGGAGAGAGAGAGTCGTTCCCCTACAAAGCTGGGAGAGAGAGAGTCGTTCCTACAAAGCTGTGGAGAGAAGAGTCGTTCCCCACAAAGCTGTGGAGAGAGAGAGTCGTTCCCATACAAAGCTTTGGAGAGGAGAGAGTCGTGGGCCCTACAACGCTGTGGAGAGAGAGAGTCGGTCCCTAGCAAAGCTGGGGAGAGAGGGAGAGTCGTTCCTACAAAGCTGTGGAGAGATAGTCGTTCCCTACAAGCTGTGGAGATAGATAGTCGTTCCCCACAAAGCGTGAGAGAGAGATCCGTTCCTACAACGCTGTGGAGAGAGAGAGTCGTTCCCTACACAGCTGTGGAGAGAGGAGGTCGTTCCCCCAACGCTGTGGGAGAGAGAGAGTTTGTTACACCTACAAAGCTGTTGAGTAGAGAGAGTCGTTCCCCACAGCTGTGGAGAGAGAGAGTTCGTCCCTCACAAATCTGTGGAAGAGGAGTTCGTTCCCTACAAAGCTGTGGAGAGAAAGAGTCGTTCACCACAAAGCTGTGGAGAGAGAGAGTCATTCCCTACAAAAGCAGTTGAGAGAGAGCGTCTTCCCCACAAGCTGTGGAGGAGAAGAGAGTTGTTCCCTACATAGCTGTGGAGAGAGAGAGTCCGTTCCCTACACGCTGTGGAGAGAGAGAGTCGTTCCCCACAAAGCTGTGGAGAGAGAGAGTTGTTGTCCCTACAAGCTGTGGAGAGAGAGAGTTGTTCATACAAAGCTGTGGAGAGAGAGAGAGTCTTCCCCACAAAGTTGGGAGAGAGAGAGTCGTATCCCTACAACGCTGTGGAGGAGGAGTCGTTCCCCATAAACTGTGGAGAGAGAGAGTTGTTCCTACAAAGCGGTGGAGAGAGAGAGGAGTCGTTCCTAACAAAAGCTGTGGAGAAGAGAGTCCGTTTCCCACAAGCTGTGGAGAGAGAGAGCGTTCCCTACACAGCTGTGGGAGGAGAGAGTCGTTGCCCCACAAGCTGTGAGAGAGAGAGTCGTTCCTACAATTGTGGAGAGAGAGAGTCGTTCCTCCAACGCCTGTGGAGTAGAGAGAGTCGTGTTTCCCTACAAAGCTGTGGAGAGAAGAGTCGTTCCCTACAAGCTGTGGAGAGAGAGAGTTCGTTCCCTACAAAGCTGTGATAAGATAGTCGTTCCCCACAAGGCTGTGGAGAGAGAGAGTCGTTCCCTACACGCTGTGAGAGTAGAGAGTCGTTCCCTACAAGCTGTGGGAGAGAGAGTCGTTCCCTACAAGCTGTGGAGAGAGAGAGTCCGTTCCCTACAACGCTTTGGAGAAGAGAGTCTTCCCATAAAGCTGTGGAGAGAGAGAGTTGTGTCCTACAAAAGCGGTGGGGAGAGAGAGAGAGTCGTTGTCCCTACAACGCTGTGGAGAGAGAGAGTCGTTTCCTACAAAGCTGTGAGAGAGAGAGAGTCGTTCCCTACAAAGCTGTGGAGAGAGAGAGAGTCTTTCCCCTACAACGCTGTGGAGAGAGAGAGGTCGTTTCCTCTAAAACGCTGGGAGAGAGAGAGTCGTTCCCTACAAAGCTGTGGAGAGAGAGAGAGTCGTTCCCTACAACGCTGTGGAGAGAGAGAGTCGTTCCCTACAACGCTGTGGAGAGAGAGAGTCGTTCCCTACAAAGCTGTGGAGAGAGAGAGTCGTTCCCTACAAAGCTGTGGAGAGAGAGAGTCGTTCCCTACAACGGCTGTGGAGAGAGAGAGTCCGTTCCCTACAAAGCTGTGGATAGAGAGAGTCCGTTCCCATACAAAGCGGTGGAGAGAGAGAGGGCTTTCCCTACAAAGCTGTGGAGGAGAGAGAGTCGTACCACAAAGCTGTGGAGAGAGAGAGTCGTTCCTACGAGCTTTGGAGAGAGCGAGGAGTCGTTTTCCCCACAAAGCGGTGGAGAGAAGAGTCGTTTTCCCTCACAACGCTTGGAGAGAGTAGAGTCGTTTCCTACAAAGCTTTGGAGAGAGAGAGAAGTCGGTCCCCACAAAGCGGTGGGAGAGAAGTCGTTCCCCACAACGCTGTGGAAGAGAGGAGTCTTCCTACAAAGCTGTGGACAGAGCGAGTCTTTCCCCATAAAGCCTGTGTAACAAAAAGAGAGAGAGAGTTGTTCCCTACAAAGTTGTGGAGCGAGAGAAGTCGTTCCCTAACAACGCTGTGGAGAGAAGAGATTCGTTTTCCCACAAAGCTGTGGAGAAGAGAGTTGTTCCCTACAAGCGGTGAGAGAGAGAGATCCGTTCTCCTACACGTCTGTGGAGAGGAGAGTCGTTCCCTACAAAGCTGTGGAGAGAGAGAGTCGTTCACCCACAAAGCGGTGGAGAAAGAGAGTCGTCCTAACAAAGCTGTGATAGGAGAGAGTCCTTGTTTTTCCCCTACAACGCTGTGGAGAGAGAGAGTCGTTCCCCACCATAAAGCTGTGGAGCGAGAGAGTTGTTCCACAAGCGGTGGAGAGAGAAGAGTCGTTCCTAAAAGCTGGTGGAGAGAGAGAAGTCGTTCCCACAAAGCTGTGGGAGAAGAGAGAGTCGTTCCCTACAAGCTTTTTTGTGGCGAGAGAGAGTCTTTCCCCAAAAGCTGTGGAGAGAGAGCGTTGTTCTACAAAGTTGTGGAGAGAGAGAGAGTCGTTCCTACAACGCTGTGGAGAGAGAGAGTCGTTCCCACAAAGCTGTGAGAGAAGAGAGTTGTTTCCCTACAAGAGGTGGATAGAGAAGAGTCGTTCCCTACAACGCTGTGGAGAGAGAGAGTCGTTCCCTACAAAGCTGTGGAGAGAGAGAGTCGTTCCCCACAAAGCGGTGGAGAGAGAGAGTCGTTCCCTACAAAGCTGTGGAGAGAGAGAGAGTCGTTCCCTACAACGCTGTGGAGAGAGAGAGTCGTTCCCCATAAAGCTGTGGAGAGAGAGAGTTGTTCCCTACAAAGCGGTGGAGAGAGAGAGAGTCGTTCCCTAAAAAGCTGTGGATAAGAGAGAGTCGTTTCCCCACAAGCTGTTGAGAGAGAGAGTCGTTCCCTACAAAGGCTGTGGAGAGAGAGAGTCGTTCCCCACAAAGCTGTGGAGAGGTAGAGTCGTTCCCTACAAGCCTGTGGAGAGAGAGTCGTTCCCTAAACGCTGTGGAGAGAGGAGTCGTTCACTGTACAAAGCTGTGGAGAGAGAGAGTCGTTCCCCACAACGCTGTGGAGAGAGAGAGTCGTTCCCCACAAAGCTGTGGAGAGAGAGAGTCGTTCCCCACAAAGCTAAGGAGAGAGAGAGTCGTTCCCTACAAAGCTGTGGAGAGAGAGAGTCGTTCCCTACAAAGCAGTTGAGAGAGAGAGAGTCGTTCCCCACAAAGCTGTGGAGAGAGAGAGTTGTTCCCTACAAAGCTGTGGAGAGAGAGAGTCGTTCCCTACAACGCTGTGGAGAGAGAGTCGTTCCCTACAAAGCAGTTGAGAGAGAGAGTCGTTCCCTACAAAGCAGTTGAGAGAGAGAGTCGTTCTACACACAGAAAAAAAATGAAATCACAAAGCTTGTGGAGAGAGAGAGTTGTTTTCCCTACAAAGCTGTGGAGAGAGAGAGTCGTTCCCTACCAACGCTGTGGAGAGAGAGAGAGGTCGTTCCCACAAAAGCTGTGAAGAGAGGTTTTCCCTACAAAGCGTGAGAAGAGGTTGTTCCTACAAAGCTGATGAAGAGAGAGAGTCGTTCCCACAGCTGTGGAGAGAGAAGAGTCGTGTCCCGTACAAAGCTGTGGAGAGAGAGAGTCGTTCCCCACAAAGCTGTGGAGAAGAGAGATCGTTCCCTAAACGCTGTGGAGAGAGAGAGTCGTTCCCTACAAAGCTGTGGAGAGAGAGAGTCGTTCCCACAACGCTGTGGAGAGAGATAGTTGTTTCCACTAACAAAGCTGTGGAAGAGAGAGAGTCGTTCCCCACAAAGGTGTGGAGAGAGAGAGTCGGTCCCACAAAGCTGTGGAGAGAGAAGAGTCGTTCCTAACAAAGCTGTGGGAGAGGAGAGTCGTTCCCCACAAAGCCTTTGGAGAGAGAGAGTCGTTCCCTACAAAGCTGTGGAGAGAGAGAGTCGTTCCCCACAACGCTGTGGAGAGAGAGAGTCGTTCCCTACAAAGCTGTGGAGAGAGAGAGTCGTTCCCTACAACGCTGTGGAGAGAGAGTCGTTCCCTACAAAGCAGTTGAGAGAGAGAGTCGTTCCCTACAAAGCAGTTGAGAGAGAGAGTCGTTCCCCACAAAGCTGTGGAGAGAGAGAGTTGTTCCCTACAAAGCTGTGGAGAGAGAGAGTCGTTCCCTACAACGCTGTGGAGAGAGAGAGTCGTTCCCCACAAAGCTGTGGAGAGAGAGAGTTGTTCCCTACAAAGCTG
>NW_024059317.1:0-37542 GCF_016432855.1 Salvelinus namaycush | reverse complement strand
AAAAACCTATGTATTGTATGATCTGTCTCAATAAAAATACGCTAAATATGGGTTGTATTTACAATGGTGTTTGTTCTTCACTGGTTGCCCTTTTCTTGTGACAACAGGTCACAAATCTTGCTGCTGTGATGTCACACTGTGGTATTTCACCCAGTAGATATGAGAGTTTATCAAAATTGGGTTTGTTTTCGAATTCTTTGTGGATCTGTGTAATCTGAGGGAAATATGTGTCTCTAATATGGTCATACATTGGGCAGGAGGTTAGGAAGTGCAGCTCAGTTTCCACCTCATTTTGTGGGCAGTGAGCACATAGCCTGTCTTCTCTTGAGATCTATGTCTGCCTACGGCGGCCTTTCTCAATAGCAAGGCTATGCTCACTGAGTCTGTATAATAGTCAAAGCTTTCCTTAAGTTTGGGTCAGTCACAGTGGTCAGGTATTCTGCCACTGTGTACTCTCTGTTTAGGGCCAAATAGCATTCTAGTTTGGTCAGTTTTTTTGTTAATTCTTTCCAATGTGTCAAGTAATTATCTTTTTGTTTTCTCATGATTTGGTTGGGTCTAATTGTGTTGCTGTCCTGGGGCTCTGTGGGGTGTGTTTGTGTTTGTGAACAGAGCCCCAGGACCAGCTTGCTTAGGGGACTCTTCTCCAGGTTCATCTCTCTGTAGGTGAGGGCATTGTTATGGAAGGTTTGGGAATCGCTTCCTTTTAGGTGGTTGTAGAATTTAACGGCTCTTTTCTGGATTTTAATAATTATCGGCCTAATTCTGCTCTGCATGTATTTTTCGATTTTTTACGTTGCATTCAGAGGATAATTTGGTGTTTGTCCCATTTTGTGAATTCTTGGTTGGTGAGCGGACCCCAGACCTCACAACCATAAAGGACAATGGATTCTATAACTGATTCAAGTATTTTTTTGCCAGATCCTAATTGGTACGTCAAATTAAATTTTTATATTTGCCTTGTCTCTCAGATCGTTCACAGCTTTGTGGAAGTTACCTGTTGCGCTGATGTTTAGGCCGAGGTATGTATAGTTTTTTGTGTGCTCTAGGGCAACGGTGTCTAGATGGAATTTGTATTTGTGGTCATGGCAACTGGACCTTTTATGGAACACCATTATTTTTGTCTTACTGAGATTTACTGTCAGGGCCCAGGTCTGACAGAATCTGTGCAGAAGATCTAGGTGCTGCAGTAGGCCCTCCTTGGTTGGTGACAGAAGCACCAGATCATCAGCAAACAGTAGACAATTGACTTCAGATTCTAGTAGGGTGAGGCCGGGTGCTGCAGACTGTTCTAGTAGGGTGAGGCCGGGTGCTGCAGACTGTTCTAGTAGGGTGAGGCCGGGTGCTGCAGACTGTTCTAGTAGGGTGAGGCCGGGTGCTGCAGACTGTTCTAGTAGGGTGAGGCCGGGTGCTGCAGACTGGTCTAGTAGGGGGAGGCCGGGTGCTGCAGACTGTTCTAGTAGGGTGAGGCTGGGTGCTGTAGACTGTTCTAGTAGGGTGAGGCCGGGTGCTGCAGACTGTTCTAGTAGGGTGAGGCCGGGTGCTGCAGACTGGTCTAGTAGGGGGAGGCCGGGTGCTGCAGACTGTTCTAGTAGGGTGAGGCCGGGTGCTGCAGACTGGTCTAGTAGGGTGAGGCCGGGTGCTGCAGACTGGTCTAGTAGGGTGAGGCCGGGTGCTGCAGACTGTTCTAATAGGGTGAGGCCGGGTGCTGCAGACTGTTCTAGTAGGGTGAGGCCGGGTGCTGCAGACTGTTCTAGTAGGGTGAGGCCGGGTGCTGCAGACTGTTCTAGTAGGGTGAGGCCGGGTGCTGCAGACTGTTCTAGTAGAGTGAGGCCGGGTGCTGCAGACTGTTCTAGTAGGGTGAGGCCCGGTGCTGCAGACTGTTCTAGTAGGGTGAGGCCGGGTGCTGCAGACAGTTCTAGTAGGGTGAGGCCCGGGTGCTGCAGACTGTTCTAGTAGGGTGAGGCCGGGTGCTGCAGACTGTTCTAGTAGGGTGAGGCCGGGTGCTGCAGACTGTTCTAGTAGGGTGAGGCCGGGTGCTGCAGACAGTTCTAGTGCCCTCGCCAATTCGTTAATATACAGTGCCTTCGGAAAGTATTCCGACCCCTTGACTTTCTCTACATTTTGTTAGTTTAAAGCCTTATTGTAAAATTGAATAAATTGTTTCTTTTTTTCATTAATCTACAAACAATCCCCCACAATGACGAAGCAAAAACAGGTTTTTAGAATTGTTTGCAAATGTATTAAAAAAAATTAACTGAAATATCACATTTACTTAAGTATTTAGACCCTTTACTCAGTACTTTGTTGAAGCAGCTTTGGCAGCGATTACAGCCTCAAGTCTTCTTGGGTATGACGCTACAAGCTTGGCACACCTGTATTTGGGGAGTTTCTCCCATTCTTCTCTGCAGATCCTCTCAAGCTCTGTCAGGTTGGATAGGGAGCGTTGCTGCACAGAGATTTTCAGGTCTCTCCGGGCTCTGGCTGGGCCACTCAAGTTGTTGTTTGTGTACATGGATTTTATAATGTCAGATGTTTTTCCCCCAACACCACTTTCCATCAATTTGTATAGCAGGCCCTCATGCTATGAGTCTAAAGCTTTTTTGAAATCAACAAAGCATGAGAAGACTTTGCCTTTGTTTTGGTTTGTTTGGTTGCCAATTAGGGTGTGCAGGGTGTGGTCTGTTGTACGGTAATTAGGGTGTGTAGGGTGAATACGTGGTCTGTTGTACGGTAATTTGATAAAAAGCCAATTTGACATTTGCTCAGTACATTGTTTTCACTGAGGAAATGTACGAGTCTGCTGTTAATGATAATGCAGAGGATTTTCCCAAGGTTGCTGTTGACACATATCCCACGGTAGTTTTTGGGGCCAATTGGAATTTGTGGTCTGTATATTTGATCATTTCATTGAGGATACCGTCAACACCACAGGCCTTTTTGGGTTGGAGGGTTTGTATTCTGTCCTGTAGTTCATTCAATGTAGTTGGAGAATCCAGTGGGTTCTGGTAGTCCCTAACCCTAACCCTAGTCTTTAATAGTTGATTATAATATTTGTGTTTCATAATTTTGCTGTTTGTTCTCTGTTATAGGACCAAAAAGATTGGAGAAGTGGTTTATCCACACATCTCCGTTTTGGATGATAACTCTTCATGTTGTTGTTTGTTTAGTATTTTCCAATTTTCCCAGAAGTGGTTAGATTCTATTCATTCTTCTCTCTCTCTCTGTCTCTCTCTGTCTCTTTCTGTCTCTCTCTGTCTCTCTCTTTCTCTCTCTCTTTGTCCCACTCTCTCTCTCTCTCTCTCTCTCTCCACCTCTCTCTCTCTCTCTCTTTCTCTCGCTCTCTCTCCTCTCTCTCTCTCTCTCTCTCTCTCTCTCTCTCTCTCTCTCTCTCTCTCTCTCTCTCTCTCTCTCTCTCTCCACCTCTCTTTTTCTCTCTCTCTTTGTCCCACTCTCTCTCTCTCTCTCTCTCTCTCTCTCTCTCTCTCTCTCTCTCTCTCTCTCTCTCTCTCCACCTCTCTCTCTCTCTCTCTCTCTGACTCTCTCTCTTTCTCTCTCTCTCTCTCTCGCTCTCTCTCCACCTCTCTCTCTCTCTCTCTCTCTGACTCTCTCTCTTTCTCTCTCTCTCTCTGACTCTCTCTCTTTGTCTCCCTCTTTCTCTCTTTCTCTTCCACCCGTCTCTTTCTCTTCCACCCGTCTCTTTCTCTTTCACTCTCATCTTTATGTTTGTCGCTCCCTAGGACGGTGGTGCAACCATCAATTGCACTATGTCAATGGAAACAAACAGGGGAAGATAATAGCCGTCACGTACCCTGCCATTATCCTAGTCAGCTGACCACAGGACAGCGTGTGTGTGTGTTATAGACGTGGCTTCTCCATCTGTCCTTCCTCTCCTCGTAATTCTTTAAACCCAGAGTCAACTGGCGCACACACTTTGTGGGCATTTCTGCCATGTTAGGTTTTTTAACTGTAAACACACTGGTATTAATCTAAGCCCAGTCAACAAGACACTGAACAGACCTGACACACTCACACACAGACACAGACACACAGCTATACATGGGTGGCCAGACAGGCACAGAGAGAGGGTAGCCGTATTTAACTAATTATTTAAACACTTTGTCTCTGCATCCACATTCACTAACATTAATAAACATTGTGTAAATGTACAAGAGAGTTGGCGAGAGAGAGAGAGAACTTACAACAAACCTACAGAGAGACAAGGAGGGGGGGCACAGCACTCAAAGCTTGAGCTCAGGGAGAATGAACGAGACAGAGAAGGCCCTGCTTTAAACACACTGCACCATATAGGGAACCATTTGGGACAGCGTTCCAAACATGGACACATATAGGGGACAGAGTTCCTAACATGGACACATATAGGGGACAGAGTATCATTTGAGACAGAGTTCCTAACATGGACACATATAGGGGACAGCGTTCCAAACATGGACACATATAGGGGACAGAGATCCTGACATGGACCCCATATAGGGGAGAGAGTTCCTAACATGGACACATATAGGGGACGGCGTTCCAAACATGGACACATATAGGGGACAGCGTTCCAAACATGGACACATATAGGGGACAGCGTTCCAAACATGGACACATATAGGGGACAGAGTATCATTTTGGACAGAGTTCCAAACATGGACACATATAGGGGACAGCGTTCCTAACATGGACCCCATATAGGGGACAGAGATCCTGACATGGACCCCATATAGGGGAGAGAGTTCCTAACATGGACACATATAGGGGAGAGAGTTCCTAACATGGACACATATAGGGGACAGCGTTCCAAACATGGACACATATAGGGGACAGAGATCCTGACATGGACCCCATATAGGGGACAGCGTTCCAAACATGGACACATATAGGGGACAGAGATCCTGACATGGACCCCATATAGGGGAGAGAGTTCCTAACATGGACCCCATATAGGGGACAGCGTTCCAAACATGGACACATATAGGGGACAGCGTTCCAAACATGGACACATATAGGGGACAGCGTTCCAAACATGGACACATATAGGGGACAGAGTTCCAAACATGGACACATATAGGGGACAGCGTTCCAAACATGGACACATATAGGGGACAGAGTTCCTAACATGGACCCCATATAGGGTACAGAGTATCATTTGAGACAGAGTTCCTAACATGGACCCCATATAGGGGACAGAGTTCCTAACATGGACCCCATATAGGGTACAGAGATCCTAACATGGACCCCATATAGGGGACAGAGATCCTAACATGGACACATATAGGGGAGAGAGTTCCTAACATGGACACATATAGGGGACAGCGTTCCAAACATGGACACATATAGGGGACAGAGATCCTGACATGGACCCCATATAGGGGACAGCGTTCCAAACATGGACACATATAGGGGACAGAGATCCTGACATGGACCCCATATAGGGGAGAGAGTTCCTAACATGGACCCCATATAGGGGACAGCGTTCCAAACATGGACACATATAGGGGACAGCGTTCCAAACATGGACACATATAGGGGACAGCGTTCCAAACATGGACACATATAGGGGACAGAGTTCCAAACATGGACACATATAGGGGACAGCGTTCCAAACATGGACACATATAGGGGACAGAGTTCCAAACATGGACACATATAGGGGACAGCGTTCCAAACATGGACACATATAGGGGACAGCGTTCCTAACATGGACACATATAGGGGACAGCGTTCCAAACATGGACACATATAGGGGACAGCGTTCCTAACATGGACACATATAGGGGACAGCGTTCCTAACATGGACACATATAGGGGACAGAGTTCCTAACATGGACCCCATATAGGGTACAGAGTATCATTTGAGACAGAGTTCCTAACATGGACCCCATATAGGGGACAGAGTTCCTAACATGGACCCCATATAGGGTACAGAGATCCTAACATGGACCCCATATAGGGGACAGAGATCCTAACATGGACACATATAGGGAACCATTTGGGACAGCGTTCCAAACATGGACACATATAGGGGACAGAGATCCTGACATGGACCCCATATAGGGGAGAGAGTTCCTAACATGGACCCCATATAGGGTACAGAGTATCATTTGAGACAGAGTTCCTAACATGGACCCCATATAGGGGACAGAGTTCCTAACATGGACCCCATATATGGTACAGAGATCCTAACATGGACCCCATATAGGGGACAGAGATCCTAACATGGACAGAGTTCCTAACATGGACCCCATATAGGGGACAGAGATCCTAACATGGACCCCATATAGGGGACAGAGATCCTAACATGGACCCCATATAGGGGACAGAGTTCCTAACATGGACCCCATATAGGGAACAGAGTTCCTAACATGGACCCCATATAGGGAACAGAGTATCATTTTGGACAGAGTTCCTAACATGGACACTAGTGTTTCCATACCTCCTTAAGATGTTATCTGACTCATTTAGTTCCACAGGAAATGGCTGAAGATGGAAAAAGATGGAACTGTCAAGTAATGTTGAGTCAATCGTGATGCCAAGTTATTAACTGATGAACTTTAAATAATATTATTTAAATTTGATATCCTCTTGTCTGAAGGGAAGCACTGTTTCCTCTCTGACACACACACACACACACACACGCACACGCACACGCACACGCACACACACACACACACGGCAGGGTTGTGTTTCGGAGGATGCATGGCTTTCAACTTTTGCCTCTCCCGAGTCCGTAGGGGAGGGGCAGCGATGTCACAAGACTGTAACTACCAATTGGGGAGATAAAAGGGTAAAAAAATATATAATTTGCAGAACTTTTTTTTTAGAAAAGACATACCTTCCCCATCTTCACAACAACAATATGGTGATAATAAATTATAATAATAATAATAATAATAATAATAATGATAATAATAATAATGTTACTCCCAGGAGTTTATCTTCCTCAACTGGCTCAATGGTCACAACCTTTATGCACATGTCCAGTTGAGGTATTTTTATTTTATTTATTTATTTCACCTTTATTTAACCAGGTAGGCCAGTTGAGAACAAGTTCTCATTTACAACTGCGACCTGGCCAAGATGAAGCAAAGCAGTGCGACACAAACAACAACACAGAGTTACACATGGGATAAACAAAGAAAAAATCTATATACAGTGTGTGCAAATGAGGTAAGATTAGTGAGGTAAGGCAATAAATAGGCCGTAGTGGCGTAGTAATTACAAGTTAGCAATTAAACACTGGAGTGATTGATGTGCAGAAGATGAATGTGCAGGTAGAGATACTGGGGTGCGAAGGAGCAGAAAAAATAAATAACAATATGGGGATGAGGTAGTTGGATGGGCTATTTACAGATGGGCTATGTAGAGGTGCAGTGATCTGTGAGCTGCTCTGACAGCTGGTGCTTAAAGTTCATGAGGGAGATATGAGTCTCCAGCTTCAGTGATTTTTGCAATTTGTTCGAGTCATTGGCAGCAGAGAACTGGAAGGATAGGCGGCCAAACGAGGAATTGGCTTTGGGGGTGACCAGAGAGATATACCTGCTGGAGCGCGTGCTACGGGTGGGTGTTGTTATGGTGACCAGTGAGCTGAGATAAGGCAGGGCTTTACCTAGCAAAGACTTATAGATGACCCGGAGCCAGTGGGTTTGGCGACGAATATGAAGCGAGGGCCAGCCAACGAGAGCGTACAGGTCGCAGTGGTGGGTAGTATATGGGGCTTTAGTGACAAAACGGATGGCACTGTGATAGACTGCATCCAATTTACTGAGTAGAGTGTTGGAGGCTATTTTGTAAATGACATCGCCGAAGTCAAGGATCGGTAGGATAATCAGTTTTACGAGAATATGTTTAGCAGCATGAGTGAAGGAGGCTTTATTGCGAAATAGGAAGCCGATTCTAGATATAATTTTGGATTGGAGATGCTTATTGTGAGTCTGGAAGGAGAGTTTACAGTCTAACCAGACACCTAGGTATTTGTAGTTGTCCACATATTCTAAGTCAGAACCGTCCAGAGTAGTGGTGCTGGACGGGCGGGCAGGTGCGGGCAGTAATCGGTTGAAGAGCATGCATTTAGTTTTACTTGCATTTAAGAGCAGTTGGAGGCCACGGAAGGAGAGTTGTATGGCATTGAAGCTCGTCTGGAGGTTAGTTAACACAGTGTCCAAAGAAGGGCCAGAGGTATACAGAATGGTGTCGTCTGCGTAGAGGTAGATCAGAGAATCACCAGCAGCAAGAGCGACATCATTGATGTATACAGAGAAGAGAGTCGGCCCGAGAATTGAACCCTGTGGCACCCTCATAGAGACTGCCAGAGGTCCGGACAACAGGCCCTCCGATGTGACACACTGAACTCTGTCTGAGAAGTAGTTGGTGAACCAGGCGAGGCAGTCATTTGAGAAACCAAGGTTATTGAGTCTGCCGATAAGAATGTGGCGATTGACAGAGTCGAAAGCCTTGGCCAGGTCGATGAAGACGGCTGCACAGTATTGTCTTTTATCGATGGCGGTTATGATATCGTTTAGGTCTTACAGAATGTAAGTTTTCCCGCTCAGCCCAGTCAAAACTGTTCGCCGCTCTGGCACCCCAATGGTGGAACAAACTCCCTCACGACGCCAGGACAGCGGAGTCAATCACCACCTTCCGGAGACACCTGAAACCCCACCTCTTTAAGGAATACCTAGGATAGGATAAAGTAATCCTTCTGACCCCCCCCCCCCCCTTAAAAGATTTAGATGCACTATTGTAAAGTGGCTGTTCCACTGGATGTCATAAGGTGAATGCACCAATTTGTAAGTCGCTCTGGATAAGAGCGTCTGCTAAATGACGTAAATGTAAATGTAATGTTTTGAACCAAATACAACGCTTTTTAGTTTTTAGATGTGTTTAAGACCAGTTTATTATATATATATATATATGTATATATTCAGTATCATAATGTGTATACAGTGGCTTGCGAAAGTATTCACCCCCCTTGGCATTTTTCCTATTTTTTCCTATTTTGTTGCCTTACAACCAGGAATTAAAATAGATTTTGAGGGGGTTTGTATCTTTTGATTTACACAACATGCATACCACTTAGAAGATGCAAAATATTTTTTATTGTGAAACAAACAAGAAATAAAATAAAAAAACAGAAAACTTGAGCGTACATAACTATTCATCCCCCCCTCCCCCAAAGTCAATACTTTGTAGAGCCACCTTTTGCAGCAATTACAGCTGCAAGTCTCTTGGGGTATGTCTCTATGAGCTTGGCACATCTAGCCACTGGGATTTTTGCCCATTCTTCAAGGCAAAACTGCTCCAGCTCCTTCAAGTTGGATGGGTTCCGCTGATGTACAGCAATCATTAAGTCATACCAAAGATTCTCAATTGGATTGAGGTCTGGGCTTTGACTAGGCCATTCTAAGACATTTAAATGTTTCACCTTAAACCACTCGATTGTTGCTTTAGCAGTATGCTTAGGGTCATTGTACTGCTGGAAGGTGAACCTCCATCCCAGTCTCAAATCTCTGGAAGACTGAAACAGGTTTCCCTCTAGAATTTCCCTGTAATTAGCGCCATCCATTATTCCTTCAATTCTGACCAGTTTCCCAGTCCCTGCCGATGAAAAACATCCCCACAGCATGATGCTGCCAACACC
This sequence comes from Salvelinus namaycush, assembly GCF_016432855.1. Taxonomy (NCBI): domain Eukaryota; kingdom Metazoa; phylum Chordata; class Actinopteri; order Salmoniformes; family Salmonidae; genus Salvelinus; species Salvelinus namaycush. The sequence goes on along the minus strand of NW_024059317.1, from coordinate 27,899 downwards.
ATGCTTCACTGTGGGGATGGTGTTCTCGGGGTGATGAGAGGTGTTGCGTTTGCGCCAGGCTACTCTTCCGTAAAGCCCAGCTCTGTGGAGTGTACGCCTTAAAGTGGTCCTATGGACAGATACTCCAATCTCCCTGTGGAGTTTTGCAGCACCTTCAGGGTTATCTTTGGCCTCTTTGTTGCACCTCTGATTAATGCCCTCCTTGCCTGGTCCGTGAGTTTTGGTGGGCGGCCCTCTCTCGGCAGGTTTGTTGTGGTGCCACATTCTTTCCATGTTTTAATAATGGATTTAATGGTGCTCTGTGGGATGTTTAAAGATTCTGATATTTTTTTGTAACCTAACCCTGATCTGTACTTCTCCACAACTTTGTCCCTGACCTGTTTGGAGAGCTCCTTGGTCTTCATGGTGCCCCTTGCTTAGTGGTGTTGCAGACTCTGGGGCCTTTCAGAACAGGTGTATATATACTGAGATCATGTGACAGATCATGTGACACTTAGATCATGTGACTAACACTTAGCTGGCACACAGCTGGACTTTATTTAACTAATTATGTGACTTCTGAAGGTAATTGGTTGCACCAGATCTTATTTAGGGGCTTCATAGTAAAGGGGGTGAATATATATACACCCACCACTTTTTCATTTCTTTTTTTAAGCATTTTTTTTTATTTCACTTCACCAATTCTGACTAATTTCTGTATGTCCATTACATGAAATACAAAATAAAAATCTATTTAAATTACAGGTTGTAATGCAACAAAATAGGAAAAACGCCAAGAGGGATGAATACTTTTGCAAGGCACTGTATATATATAAATTCTGATTCCTCTACATACCTGTGTTTACCATACCTCTACATACCTGTGTTTACCATACCTCTACATACCCGTGTTTACCATACCTCTACATACCTCTACATACCTGTGTTTACCATACCTCTACATACCTCTACATACCTGTGTTTACCATACCTCTACATACCTCTACATACCTGTGTTTACCATACCTCTACATAACTCTACATACCTGTGTTTACCATACCTCTACATACCTGTGTTTACCAAAACTCTACATACCTGTGTTTACCACACCTCTATATACCTGTGTTTACCATACCTCTACATACCTCTACATACCTGTGTTTACCATACATCTACATACCTCTACATACCTCTACATACCTGTGTTTACCATACATCTACATACCTCTACATACCTGTGTTTACCATACATCTACATACCTCTACATACCTCTACATACCTCTATGTAGATCTACATTCCTCTATATACCTCTACATAACTCTACATACCTCTACATACCTCTACATACCTGTGTTTACCATACCTCTACATACATCTACATACCTCTACATACCTCTATGTAGATCTACATTCCTCTATATACCTCTACATAAATCTACATACCTCTACATACCTCTACATACCTGTGTTTACCATACCTCTACATAACTCTACATACCTCTACATACCTGTGTTTACCATACATCTACATACCTCTACATACCTCTATATACCTCTACATACCTCTACATACCTCTATATACCTCTACATACCTCTATATACCTCTACATACCTCTATATACCTCTATATACCTCTACATACCTCTATATACCTCTACATACCTCTATATACCTCTACATACCTCTACATACCTCTACATACCTCTACATACCTCTATATACCTCTACATACCTCTACATACCTCTACATACCTCTACATACCTCTACATAACTCTATATATCTCTATATACCTCTACATACCTCTACATACATCTATATACCTCTACATACCTCTATATACCTCTACATACCTCTACATACCTCTATATACCTCTACATACCTCTACATACCTCTACATACCTCTATATACCTCTACATACCTCTATATACCTCTACATAACTCTATATACCTCTATATACCTCTACATACCTCTACATACCTCGATATACCTCTACATACCTCTACATACCTCTACATACCTCTATATACCTCTACATACCTCTCTATACCTCTACATACCTCTACATACCTCTACATACCTCTATATACCTCTACATACCTCTACATACCTGTGTTTACCATACCTCTACATACCTCTACATAACTCTATATACCTCTATATATCTCTACATACCTCTACATACCTCTATATACCTCTACATACCTCTATATACCTCTATATACCTCTACATACCTCTACATACCTCTACATACCTCTACATACCTCTATATACCTCTATATACCTCTACATACCTCTATATACCTCTACATAACTCTATATACCTATATATACCTCTACATACCTCTACATACCTCGATATACCTCTACATACCTCTACATATCTCTACATACCTCTATATACCTCTACATACCTCTACATACCTCTACATACCTCTATATACCTCTACATACCTCTACATACCTCTACATAACTCTATATATCTGTGTTTACCATACCTCTACATACCTCTACATACCTCTACATACCTCGATATACCTCTACATACCTCTACATACCTCTACATACCTCTACATACCTCTACATACCTCTACATAACTCTACATACCTCTACATACCTCTATATACCTCTACATACCTCTACATACCTCTACATAACTCTATATATCTGTGTTTACCATACCTCTACATACCTCTACATACCTCTATATACCTCTACATACCTCTACATACCTCTACATACCTCTATATACCTCTACATACCTCTACATACCTCTACATAACTCTATATATCTGTGTTTACCATACATCTACATACCTCTACATAACTCTATATAACTCTATATACCTCTATATGCCTCTACATACCTCTACATAACTCTATATACCTCTACATACCTCTACATACCTCTACATAACTCTATATATCTGTGTTTACCATACCTCTACATACCTCTACATACCTCTATGTAGATCTTTCCCTTCTTCTTTTCTCTTCCCTCTCTTTATCTTCTTTCTCTCTCTCTCTGTGTGTGTGTGTGTGTGTGTGTGTGTGTGTGTGTGTGTGTGTGTGTGTGTGTGTGTGTGTGTGTGTGTGTGTGTGTGTGTGTGTGTGTGTGTGTGTGTGTGTGTGTGTGCCTGATTCGATGATTATACTGTTACAAGGCAGGGCTCAACAGTATAATAACAGACTGTTATTGTCAGTATTGTTTTGGTCACCTGGTTGAACCTCAATGACATGGATGACATGTGTACATCTTTGGCTTTCTGACTGGCTAACACACACACACACACACACACACACACACACACACACACACACACACACACACACACACACACACACACACACACACACACACACACACACACACACACACACACACACACACACACACACACACACGCTCACACACACGCAGTCACTCTCATCAGTGTATGAGAAGGCACAGACTGTTGTTCCATTGTCTCTCTGGCTGTCAGTGTGAGACATCGGTCATTGACTGCTGTTGTTCCATTGTCTCCCTGGCTGTCAGTGTTGGACATCAGTCATTGACTGCTGTTGTTCCATTGTCTCTCTGGCTGTCAGTGTTGGACATCAGTTGTGTGTGAGTGTGTATTTCTGATCAAATGGTCAGTGTGTCTATGTTATCACACCTGTGTGAGCATCAGAGATGGAATTGGACAGTAAGCGCTACTCTCGAATGGAGGAGGATGGAGAACAACATAAAGACACTGAGGTACTATAGCATCTCTCTATCTCTCTATCTATCTATCTATCTATCTATCTATCTATCTCTCTATCTCTCTATCTCTCTATCTCTCTATCTCTCTATCTATCTATCTATCTATCTATCTATCTATCTATCTATCTATCTATCTATCTATCTATCTATCCTCTCTGTCTGTCTGTCTGTCTGTCTGTCTGTCTGTCTGTCTGTCTGTCTGTCTGTCTGTCTGTCTGTCTGTCTGTCTGTCTGTCTGTCTGTCTGTCTGTCTGTCTGTCTGTCTGTCTGTCTGTCTGAATATACTGCATGTCTGTCTGCCTGTCTGTCTATCTATACTGTCTGTCTGTCTGTCTATCTATAATGTTTGTCTGTCTGTCTGTCTATACTGTCTATACTGTCTGTCTATCTATACTGTATGTCTGTCTATACTGTATGTCTGTCTATCTATACTGTCTGTCTGTCTGACTGTCTAACTGGGTGTCTATCTATACTGTCTGTCTGTCTGTCTGTCTGTCTGTCTGTCTGTCTGTCTGTCTGTCTGTCTGTCTGTCTGTCTGTCTGTCTGTCTGTCTGTCTGTCTGTCTGTCTGTCTGTCTGTGTACAAGACCACAGCTAGCAAACATGATTCAACTTGTCAGCTAATAATACAGAATAGAGGAAGTGGTTGAGGCCTAAAACAACATTTTGAAGCATCTGGTGTCCCTGAGGAGAGGTTTAAACACCACTGAGGACCTAGCCTTCACTGTCATATACGGTCATGTACAGGGAGTTACTCTGATTCAGTTATATACAGGGAGTTACTCTGATTCAGTTATATACAGGGAGTTACTCTGATTCAGTTATATACAGGGAGTTACTCTGATTCAGTTATATACAGGGAGTTACTCTGATTCAGTTATATACAGGGAGTTACTCTGATTCAGTTATATACAGGGAGTTACTCTGATTCAGTTATGTACAGGGAGTTACTCTGATTCAGTTATATACAGGGAGTTACTCTGATTCAGTTATGTACAGGGAGTTACTCTGATTCAGTTATATACAGGGAGTTACTCTGATTCAGTTATATACAGGGAGTTACTCTGATTCAGTTATATACAGGGAGTTAGTCTGATTCAGTTATATACAGGGAGTTACTCTGATTCAGTTATATACAGGGAGTTACTCTGTTACTCACTATCTACTCACTAGACTCTGGTCAAAAGTAGTGCACTATCTACTTACTGGGCTCTGGTCAAAAGTAGTGCACTATCTACTCACTGGGCTCTGGTCAAAAGTAGTGCACTATCTACTCACTAGACTCTAGTCAAAAGTAGTGCACTATCTACTCACTGGGCTCTGGTCAAAAGTAGTGCACTATCTACTCACTAGACTCTAGTCAAAAGTAGTGCACTATCTACTCACTGGGCTCTAGTCAAAAGTAGTGCACTATCTACTCACTGGGCTCTGGTCTAAAGTAGTGCACTATCTACTCACTGGGCTCTGGTCAAAAGTAGTGCACTATCTACTCACTAGACTCTAGTCAAAAGTAGTGCACTATCTACTCACTGGGTTCTGGTCAAAAGTAGTGCACTATCTACTCACTGGGCTCTGGTCAAAAGTAGTACACTATCTACTCACTGGGCTCTGGTCAAAAGTAGTGCACTATCTATTCACTGGGCTCTAGTCAAAAGTAGTGCACTATCTACCCACTAGACTCTAGTCAAAAGTAGGGCACTATCTACTCACTGGGCTCTAGTCAAAAGTAGTGCACTATCTACTCACTGGGCTCTAGTCAAAAGTAGTGCACTATCTACTCACTAGACTCTAGTCAAAAGTAGTGCACTATCTACTCACTGGGCTCTAGTCAAAAGTAGTGCACTATCTACTCACTAGACTCTAGTCAAAAGTAGTGCACTATCTACTCACTGGGCTCTGGTCAAAAGTAGTGCACTATCTACTCACTAGACTCTAGTCAAAAGTAGTGCACTATCAACTCACTGGGCTCTGGTCTAAAGTAGTGCACTATCTACTCACTGGGCTCTGGTCAAAAGTAGTGCACTATCTACTCACTGGGCTCTGGTCAAAAGTAGTGCACTATCTACTCACTGGGCTCTGGTCAAAAGTAGTGCACTATCTACTCACTGGACTCTGGTCTAAAGTAGTGCACTATCTACTCACTGGACTCTGGTCTAAAGTAGTGCACTATCTACTCACTGGGCTCTAGTCAAAAGTAGTGCACTATCTACTCACTGGGCTCTGGTCAAAAGTAGTGCACTATCTACTCACTGGGCTCTGGTCAAAAGTAGTGCACTATCTACTCACTGGGCTCTGGTCAAAAGTAGTGCACTATCTACTCACTGGACTCTGGTCTAAAGTAGTGCACTATCTACTCACTGGACTCTGGTCTAAAGTAGTGCACTATCTACTCACTGGGCTCTGGTCAAAAGTAGTGCACTATCTACTCACTGGGCTCTGGTCAAAAGTAGTGCACTATCTACTCACTAGACTCTAGTCAAAAGTAGTGCACTATCTACTCACTGGGCTCTGGTCAAAAGTAGTGCACTATCTACTCACTAGGCTCTGGTCAAAAGTAGTGCACTATCTACTCACTGGACTCTGGTCTAAAGTAGTGCACTATCTACTCACTGGACTCTGGTCTAAAGTAGTGCACTATCTACTCACTGGACTCTGGTCTAAAGTAGTGCACTATCTACTCACTGGGCTCTAGTCAAAAGTACTGCACTATCTACTCACTGGGCTCTGGTCAAAAGTAGTGCACTATCTACTCACTGGGCTCTGGTCAAAAGTAGTGCACTATCTACTCACTGGACTCTGGTCTAAAGTAGTGCACTATCTACTCACTGGGCTCTGGTCAAAAGTAGTGCACTATCTACTCACTGGACTCTGGTCTAAAGTAGTGCACTATCTACTCACTGGGCTCTAGTCAAAAGTACTGCACTATCTACTCACTGGGCTCTGGTCAAAAGTAGTGCACTATCTACTCACTGGGCTCTGGTCAAAAGTAGTGCACTATCTACTCACTGGGCTCTGGTCAAAAGTAGTGCACTATCTACTCACTGGACTCTGGTCTAAAGTAGTGCACTATCTACTCACTAGGTTCTGGTCAAAAGTAGTGCACTATCTACTCACTGGGCTATGGTCAAAAGTAGTGCACTATATAGGAAATATAGTGTATTTTGGAACACAGACACGATTAACTCTGACCCCCCTAGGCTGTGGGCGTGGCGAATGCCCAGTGCACCATGGGAGAGGAGACGAAGTGTAATGACATCACAGTGATCGTTTCTAACTCCACCCCCTTCCGGATCGCCCCACTGGAGCACTGTTTAAAGGCTCCGTCTGGGCTCCTGGCATATCTCATCACCACAGGTACTGAAACACTGTTTAAAGGCTGGACTCCTGGCATATCTCATCACCACAGGTACTGAAACACTGTCTAAAGACTGGACTCTTGGCATATCTCATCACCACAGGTACTGAAACACTGTTTAAAGACTGGACTCCTGGCATATCTCATCACCACAGGTACTGAAACACTGTCTAAAGACTGGACTCCTGGCATATCTCATCACCACAGGTACTGAAACACTGTTTAAAGACTGGACTCCTGGCATATCTCATCACCACAGGTACTGAAACACTGTTTAAAGACTGGGCTCCTGGCATATCTCATCACCACAGGTACTGAAACACTGTTTAAAGACTGGACTCCTGGCATATCTCATCACCACAGGTACTGAAACACTGTTTAAAGGCTGGACTCCTGGCATATCTCATCACCACAGGTACTGAAACACTGTTTAAAGACTGGACTCCTGGCATATCTCATCACCACAGGTACTGAAACACTGTTTAAAGGCTCCGTCTGGGCTCCTGGCATATCTCATCACCACAGGTACTGAAACACTGTTTAAAGGCTGGACTCCTGGCATATCTCATCACCACAGGTACTGAAACACTGTCTAAAGACTGGACTCTTGGCATATCTCATCACCACAGGTACTGAACCACTGTTTAAAGACTGGACTCCTGGCATATCTCTGTGTGTGTGTGTGTGTGTGTGTGTGTGTGTGTGTGTGTGTGTGTGTGTGTGTGTGTGTGTGTGTGTGTGTGTGTGTGTGTGTGTTGTGGATCAAATCATTAATGATTAAGACATTCAGTTTGATATAAATTGCTGACTAGTGCGATATCCAGCTGACAATGTTAAACTGAAAGTTGATCTGATTCCTCCCTCTCTCTAGTGTGTGTTAACCCTTTGTGTCCCTCCCTCTATCTAGTGTGTGTTAACCCTTTGTGTCCCTCCCTCTATCTAGTGTGTGTTAACCCTTTGTGTCCCTCCCTCTATCTATCTAGTGTGTGTTAACCCTTTGTCTCCCTCCCTCTATCTAGTGTGTGTTAACCCTTTGTCTCCCTCCCTCTATCTAGTGTGTGTTAACCCTTTGTGTCCCTCCCTCTATCTAGTGTGTGTTAACCCTTTGTGTGTCTCCCTCCCTCTATCTAGTGTGTGTTAACCCTTTGTGTCCCTCCCTCTATCTAGTGTGTGTTAACCCTTTGTGTCCCTCCCTCTATCTAGTGTGTGTTAACCCTTTGTGTGTCTCCCTCCCTCTATCTAGTGTGTGTTAACCCTTTGTGTCCCTCCCTCTCTCTAGTGTGTGTTAACCCTTTGTCTCCCTCCCTCTATCTAGTGTGTGTTAACCCTTTGTCTCCCTCCCTCTATCTAGTGTGTGTTAACCCTTTGTGTCCCTCCCTCTATCTAGTGTGTGTTAACCCTTTGTGTCCCTCCCTCTATCTAGTGTGTGTTAACCCTTTGTGTCCCTCCCTCTATCTAGTGTGTGTTAACCCTTTGTGTCCCTCCCTCTATCTAGTGTGTGTTAACCCTTTGTCTCCCTCCCTCTATCTAGTGTGTGTTAACCCTTTGTGTCCCTCCCTCTATCTAGTGTGTGTTAACCCTTTGTGTGTCTCCCTCCCTCTATCTAGTGTGTGTTAACCCTTTGTGTCCCTCCCTCTATCTAGTGTGTGTTAACCCTTTGTCTCCCTCCCTCTATCTAGTGTGTGTTAACCCTTTGTGTCCCTCCCTCTATCTAGTGTGTGTTAACCCTTTGTGTCCCTCCCTCTATCTAGTGTGTGTTAACCCTTTGTGTCCCTCCCTCTATCTAGTGTGTGTTAACCCTTTGTGTCCCTCCCTCTATCTAGTGTGTGTTAACCCTTTGTCTCCCTCCCTCTATCTAGTGTGTGTTAACCCTTTGTGTCCCTCCCTCTATCTAGTGTGTGTTAACCCTTTGTGTCCCTCCCTCTATCTAGTGTGTGTTAACCCTTTGTGTCCCTCCCTCTATCTAGTGTGTGTTAACCCTTTGTGTCCCTCCCTCTATCTAGTGTGTGTTAACCCTTTGTGTCCCTCCCTCTATCTAGTGTGTGTTAACCCTTTGTGTGTCTCCCTCTATCTAGTGTGTGTTAACCCTTTGTGTCCCTCCCTCTATCTAGTGTGTGTTAACCCTTTGTGTCCCTCCCTCTATCTAGTGTGTGTTAACCCTTTGTGTCCCTCCCTCTATCTAGTGTGTGTTAACCCTTTGTCTCCCTCCCTCTATCTAGTGTGTGTTAACCCTTTGTGTCCCTCCCTCTATCTAGTGTGTGTTAACCCTTTGTGTCCCTCCCTCTATCTAGTGTGTGTTAACCCTTTGTGTCCCTCCCTCTATCTAGTGTGTGTTAACCCTTTGTGTGTCTCCCTCTATCTAGTGTGTGTTAACCCTTTGTCTCCCTCCCTCTATCTAGTGTGTGTTAACCCTTTGTGTCCCTCCCTCTATCTAGTGTGTGTTAACCCTTTGTGTCCCTCCCTCTATCTAGTGTGTGTTAACCCTTTGTGTCCCTCCCTCTATCTAGTGTGTGTTAACCCTTTGTGTGTCTCCCTCTCTCTAGTGTGTCTGGGAGCGTTGTTGTTTGGTGTGGTCTGGTCCATCGCTGAGAAGGAGTGTTATCCAGGGGGGAATCTGTTCGGCATCATCATCTTGTTTCTCTGTGCTGTGTGTGGAGGAAAACTGGTCGGACTGATCCAACTCCCCACACTGCCCCCCTTCCCCCCTTTACTTGGTACGTTCCACTAGTCAGTGCTGTATATGTTTCATCTGACTTACGTGAAGAATGGGACTGTTTTAAAATATCACATTTCCATAAGTATTCAGACCCTTTACTCAGTACTTTGTTGAAGCACCTTTGGCAGCGATTACAGCCTCAAGTCTTCTTGGGTATGACGCTACAAGTTTGGTACACCTGTATTTGGGGAGTTTCTCCCATTCTTCTCTGCAGATCCTCTCAATCTCTGTCAGGTTGGATGGGGAGCGTCGCTGCACAGCTATTTTCAGGTCTCTACAGAGATGTTTGATCGGGCTCAAATCCGGGATCTGGCTGGGACACTCAAGGACATTCAGAGACTTGTCCCAAAGCCACTCCTGCGTTGTCTTGGCTGTGTGCTTAGGGTCGTTGTCCTGTTGGAAGGTGAACCTTCGCCCCCAGTCTGAGGTCCTGAGCGCTCTGGAGCAGGTTTTCATCAAGGATCTCTCTGTACTTTGCTCCGTTCATCTTTCCCTCGATCCTGGCTAGTCTCCCAGTCCCTGCTGCAGAAAAACATCCCCACAGCATGATGCTGCCACCACCATGCTTCACCGTAGGGATGATGCCAGGTTTGCCAGGTTTCCTCCAGACATGACACTCGGTATTCAGGCCAAAGAGTTCAATCTTGTCAAACTCCAAGCGGGCTGTCATGTGCCTTTTACTGAGGAGTGGCTTCCATCTGGCCACTCTACCACAAAGGCCTGATTGGTGGAGTGCTGCAGATATGGTTGTCCTTCTGGAAGGTTCTCCCATCTCAACAGAGGAACTCTGGAGATCTGTCAGAGTGACCATCGGGTTCTTGGTCACCTCCCTGACTGAGGTCCTTCTACCCCGATTGCTCAGTTTGGCCGGGCGGCCAGCTCTAGGAAGAGTCTTGGTGGTTCCAAACTTCTTCCATTTAAGAATGATGGAGGCTACTGCGTTCTTAGGGACCTTAAATGCTGCAGAAATGTTTTACTACCCTTCCCCAGATCTGTGCCTTGACACAATCTTGTCTTAGAGCTCTACGGACAATTCCTTCAACCTCATGGCTTGATTTATGCTCTGACATGCACTATCAACTGTGAGACCTTATATAGACAGGTCTGTGCCTTTCCAAATCATGTCCAATCAATTGAATTTACCACAGGTGGAGCTCCGTTTTCTCATCATGGGGTATTGTGATGTCATTATGGGGTATTGTGATGTCATGATGGGGTATTGTGATGTCATTATGTGGTATTGTGATGTCATTATGGGGTATTGTGATGTCATTAGGGGGTATTGCGATGTCATTAGGGGGTATTGTGATGTCATTATGGGGTATTGTGATGTCATTATGGGGTATTGTGATGTCATTAGGGGGTATTGTGATGTCATTATGGGTTATTGTGTGTAGATGGATGAGGACAAAAGGATTATGGCCCCAGCAGACACAGGACCCTGGTGTTTGCAGCTCGATGCTCTTGCCAACTCAGCCACACAGAACGACTAAACTCATACTAAACTTGTGTGCCTCTCAGGCATGTTACCTGCAGGTTTCGTCCGTTTGTAACTGATGCTGTGTTTTTATATACAGGTATGTTGCTGGCAGGTCTGGTGCTGCGTAACGTCCCGTATGTAACGGAGGCGGTCCAAATTGAGCAGGCCTGGTCAGCAGCTCTGAGGAATATCGCTCTGGCCATCATACTGACCCGTGCTGGACTGGGCCTCAACCCTTCGGTACACACAGAGAGAGAGAGAGAGAGAGAGAGAGAGAGAGAGAGAGAGAGAGAGAGAGAGAGAGAGAGAGAGAGAGAGAGAGAGAGAGAGAGAGAGAGAGAGAGAGAGAGAGAGAGAGAGAGAGAGAGAGAGAGAGAGAGAGAGAGAGAGAGAGAGAGAGAGAGAGAGAGAGAGAGAGAGAGAGAGAGAGAGAGAGAGAGAGAGAGAGAGAGAGAGAGAGAGAGAGAGAGAGAGAGAGAGAGAGAGAGAGAGAGAGAGAGAGAGAGAGAGAGAGAGAGAGAGAGAGAGAGAGAGAGAGAGAGAGAGAGAGTCTATGGAGTTTTACAGCTAAAGGAGTATGTGTTCAACAGGCTCTCCGCAGACTCAAGGGGGTGTGTGTGCGACTGGCAGTAGGACCGTGTACAGTGGAGGCATCGACAGTAGCTGTGATGTCTCACTTCCTGATGGGCTTGCCCTGGATCTGGGGATTCATACTGGGGTAAACACACACCTCAACACAGTGTTACCTCGAGACAACATTAGCTCTATCTGTCTCTCTCTCTCTCTCTCTCTCTCAATTCAATTTATTTTAAGGGCTGTATTGGCATGGGAAACATATGTTAACATTGCCAAAGCAAGTGAAATAGATAATAAACAAAAGTGAAGTAAACTGTAAAAATGACCAGTAAACATTACACTCACAAAAGTTCCAAAATAATAGAGACATTTCAAATGTTATACAGTGCAACAAGTTCTGGTAGTCTTTAATAGTTGATTGATATTTGATTATGAATAAGTTATTGCTATTTGTTCGTTGTTATTGGGCCAAAACGATTGGAGAAGTGGTTTATCCATACATCTCCGTTTTTGGATAGATATCTCTTCGTGTTGTTGTTTGTTTAGTGTTTTCCAATTTTCCCAGAAGTGGTTAGATTCTATGGATTCTTCAGTTATATTGAGCTGATTTCTGACGTGCTGTTCCTTCTTTTTCCGTAGTGTATTTCTGTATTGTTTTCGTGATTCACCATAGTGAAGGAGTAGACTCAGGTTTTCTGGGTCTCTATGTTTTTGGTTGAACAGGTTTCTCAATTTCTTTCTTAGGTTTTTGCATTTTTCATCAAACCATTTGTCATTGTTGTTCATTTTCTCAGGTTGTCTGCTTGAACTGTTTAGATTTGACAGGGAAGCTGAGAGGTCAAATATCCTGTTTAGGTTTTCCCCTGACAAGTTTACGCCTTCACTATTACAGTGAAACGTTTTGTCCAGGAAGTTGTCTAAAAGGGATTGAATGTGTCGTTGCCAAATTGTTTTTTGGTAGATTTCCACACTACTTTCCTTCCATCTATAGCATTTCTTATTATTCAGTTCCTTTGGCTTTGATGCCTCATGATTGAGCGTTCAAGTAGAAGTTTACATACACTCAATTAGTATTTAGTAGCATTGCCTTTAAATTGTTTAACTTGGGTCAAACGTTTCGAGTAGCCTTCCACAAGCTTCCCACAATAAGTTGGGTGAATATTGGCCCATTTCTCCTGACAGAGCTTGTGTAACTGAGTCAGTTTTGTAGGCCTCCTTGCTCGCACACGCTTTTTCAGTTCTGCCCACAAATTTGCTATGGGATTGAGGTCAGGGCTGTGTGATGGCCACTCCAATACCTTGACTTTGTTGTCCTTAAGCCATTCTGCCACAACTTTGGAAGTATGCTTGGGGTCATTGTCCACTTGGAAGACCCATTTGCGACCAAGCTTTAACTTCCTGACTGATGTCTTGAAATGTTGCTTCAATATATCCACATCATGTATACCATCCTCATGATGCCATCTATTTTGTGAAGTGCACCAGTCCTTCCTGCAGCAAAGCACCCCCACAACATGATGCTGCCACCCCCGTGCTTCACGGTTGGGATGGTGTTCTTCGGTTTGCAAGTCTCCCCCTTTTTCCTCCAAACATAATGATGGTCATTATGGCCAAACAGTTCTATTTTTGTTTCATCAGACCAAAGGACATTTCTCCAAAAAGTACGATCTTTGTCCCCATGCGCAGTTGCAAACCGTAGTCTGGCTTTTTTATGGCGCTTTTGGAGCAGTGGGTTCTTCCTTGCTGAGCGGCCTTTCAGGTTATGTCAATATAGGACTCGTTTTACTGTGGATATAGATACTTTTGTACCTGTTTCCTCCAGCATCTTCACAAGGTCCTTTGCTGTTGTTCTGGGATTGATTTGCACTTTTCGCACCAAAGTCTGTCTCTACGAGACACGCATCTCCTTCCTGAGCGGAGTACGCAGAGTACGCATCTCCTTCCTGAGCGGTATGACGGCTGCATGGTCCCATGGTGTTTATACTTGCAAACTATTGTTTGTACAGATGAACGTGGTACCTTCAGGCATTTGGAAATTGCTCCCAAGGATGAACCAGACTTGTGGTGGTCTACACTTTTTCTTCTGAGGTCTTGGCTGATTTCTTTTGATGTTCCCATGATGTCAAGCAAAGAGGCACTGAGTTTGAAGGTAGGCCTTGAAATGCATCCACAGGTACACCTCCAATTGACTCAAATGATGTCAATTAGCCTATCAGAAGCTTCTAAAGCTGGAATTTTCCAAGCTGTTTAAAGGCACAGTCAACTTAGTGTATGTAAACTTCTGACCCATTGGAATTGTGATACAGTGAATTATAAGTGAAATAATCTGTCTGTAAACAATTATTGGAAAAATGACTTGTGTCATGCACAAAGTAGATGTCCTAACCGACTTGCCAAAATTATAGTTTGCTAACAAGAAATTTGTGGAGTGGTTGAAAAACGAGCTATAATGACGCCAACGTAAGTGTATGTAAACTTCCGACTTCAACTGTACATACCCAGCGTCCTACAGAGCTGCAGGAGTTGTGACCCGTTTTTGTTGGTTATGTTGTCATAGTTGTATCTAGGGTGGCATATGGGGGAGGGAATGCTGTCACCTCCAGGTAGGTGTTTGTCCCCCTGTGTGCTGAAGGTGTCAGGTTCTTGTCTAGTTCTGGCATTTAGGTCACCACAGACTACTACATGTCCCTGAGCCTGGAAATGGTTGATCTCCCCCTCCAGGATGGAGAAGCTGTCATCGTTAACTTCTACTTGGTACTCATCCCGGATCCGGGAGCACCCTCATCAGTAAAAAAGCTGACTAGCATAGCCTAGCATAGCGCCACAAGTAAATACTAGCATCTAAATATCATGAAATCACAAGTCCAAGACACCAGATGAAAGATACACATCTTGTGAATCCAGCCATCATTTCTGATTTTTAAAATGTTTTACAGGGAAAACACAATATGTATTTCTATTAGCTAACCACGATAGCAAAAGACCCAACTTTCTTTTTTCACCATTTTTTTACTGCATAGGTAGCTATCACAAATTCGACCAAATAAAGAAATAAATAGCCACTAACCAAGAAACAACTTCATCAGATGACAGTCCTATAACAGATTTATTGTATAGCATATGTTTTGTTAGAAAAATGTGCATATTTCAGGTATAAATCATAGTTTTACATTGCAGCCACCATCACAACTCTCACCAAAGCAGCTAGAATAACTACAGAAACCAACATGAAATACCCAAATACTCATCATAAAACATTTATGAAAAATACACGGTGTACAGCAAATTCAAGACAAACATCTTGTGAATCCAGACAATATTTCA
Source organism: Salvelinus namaycush (assembly GCF_016432855.1). Classification (NCBI taxonomy): domain Eukaryota; kingdom Metazoa; phylum Chordata; class Actinopteri; order Salmoniformes; family Salmonidae; genus Salvelinus; species Salvelinus namaycush. Next base: position 12,715 of record NW_024059317.1, on the reverse strand, counting down.
GATTTTTTAAGTGTTTTACAGCGAAAACACAACATAGCATTATATTAGCTTACTACAATAGCCAACCACACAACCGCATTGATTCAAGCCAACAGTAGCGATAACGAATAAACCAGCAAAATATATTAATTTTTTCACTAACCTTCTCAAACTTCATCAGATGACAGTCCTATAACATCATACTACACAATACATATATGGTTTGTTCGAAAATGTGCATATTTAGCGGCACAAATCGTGGTTATACAATGAGAATAGTAGCCAAACTGCAAACAAAATGTCGGGAGAAATCTTGGGAGAGGCACCTAATCTAATCAATAACTAATCATAAACTTGACTAAAAAATACAGGTTGGACAGCAAATGAAAGATACATTAGTTCTTAATGCAACCGCTGTGTTAGATGTTTTAAATTAACGTTACTACGACATACAGCGTGCGTTAAAGCGAGACCGCGCCGAAATTAATGGCGGAATAGTAGTTTCACATTTTTCAACAGAACAACAAATTAACATCATAAATAGTTCTTACTTTTTGATGAGCTTCCATCAGAATCTTGTACAAGTTGTCATTTGTCCAGAATAATCGTTGCTCGGTTGTAGAATGTCGTCTTCAACTGTGGAATTAGCAGCAAACATTAGCCATGTGGTTCAGACGTGTCCAAATCCCCAGAACGCAGCACAAAGAAAATCCCGAAAATCGCAATATACTGATATAAACTGATATAACTCGGTTTAAAATAACTACATTATGATGTTTTTAACACGTATATCGAATAAAATCAGAGCCGGATATATCTAACGCCTATAACAATAGCTTTTCAGAACGAAATCCTGAGGTCTGTCTCGCGCCATGACGAACGTTCAAAAGACTGCACCCCCGGTTCCAAGAGCTCTTGTTCGGCCTCAGATCTACCTAGACACCCCATTCCAATTCTCACTGCTTACTAACATCTAGGGGAAGGCGTATGCAGTGCATGTAGACCCATAGATTACATGCAAATTAATAAACTGACCCTGGAACAGAGCCCCCGATTTCAGATTTCTCACTTCCTGACAGGAAGTTTGCTGCAAAATGAGTTCTGTTTTACTCACAGATATAATTCAAACAGTTTTAGAAACTAGAGAGTGTTTTCTATCCAATAGTAATAATAATATGCATATTGTACGAGCAAGAATTGAGTACGAGGCAGTTTAATTTGGGAACGATTTTTTACAAAGTTGAAATGGCGCCCCCCTATTGAGAAAAGGTTTTAAAGGAGATTCTATTGGGGGGATGTAGGTAGCACACATGAGGCCATTTTTAGCTGTTGAGATCATTTCCTTATTAATTTCCAGCCAGATGTAAAATGTTCCTGTTTTGACTATTTAATAGAGTGGGTTAGGTCTGCTCTATACCAAATTAGCATAGTCCTTAGTCTCTTCTCTGTTTCACACCTGGTAGTGTGACCTAGAGGGCAACCAGTGTGTCCGTCTCATCTATACCATGTTTCACACCTGGTAGTGTGGTGGATGGGACGACCAGCTCTCTGTAACCTAGAGGGCAACCAGTGGGTCCGTCTCCTTTATACCACACACCTGGTAGTGTGGTGGATGGGACTACCAGCTCTCTGTAACCTAGAGGGCAACCAGTGGGTCTGTCTCCTTTATACCATGTTTCACACCTGGTAGTGTGGTGGATGGGACTACCAGCTCTCTGTAACCTAGAGGGCAACCAGTGGGTCCGTCTCCTTTATACCACACACCTGGTAGTGTGACCTAGAGGGCAACCAGTGTGTCCGTCTCATCTATACCATGTTTCACACCTGGTAGTGTGGTGGATGGGACTACCAGCTCTCTGTAACCTAGAGGGAAACCAGTGGGTCCGTCTCCTTTATACCATGTTTCTTGTAGGATGACCGTGTCTGTATTTCCAATTTCTTTGATGAAGTCTGGGTTCCTGCTCTTTAGGCCAAAGGCAGATGACCTCAGACCTTGTATATTCCAGGATGAGATAGTAAAAGCTTTGTGTTCCATAGTGTCTAGTGGTGTTTTCATGTGGTTTAGGCCCGGACCATCACAGTAGGTGTGAGCAGAGCATGTTGAGCATCTGATACATACCTCTTAGGTTGCAGGATGGGGCTTGGGCGGGTGTAATAGTGGGGGTTGGGCCTGTTGCAGGATGGGGCTGGGGCGGGTGTAATAGTGGGGGTTGGGCCTGTTGCAGGATGGGGCTGGGGCGGGTGTAATAGTGGGGGTTGGGCCTGTTGCAGGATGGGGCTTGGGTGGGTGTAATAGTGGGGGTTGGGCCTGGTGCAGGATGGGGCTTGGGTGGGTGTAATAGTGGGGGTTGGGCCTGGTGCAGGATGGGGCTTGGGTGGGTGTAATAGTGGGGGTTGGGCCTGTTGCAGGATGGGGCTTGGGCGGGTGTATTAGTGGGGGTTGGGCCTGTTGCAGGATGGGGCTTGGGCGGGTGTATTAGTGGGGGTTGGGCCTGTTGCAGGATGGGGCTTGGGCGGGTGTATTAGTGGGGGTTGGGCCTGGTGCAGGATGGGGCTTGGGCGGGTGTATTAGTGGGGGTTGGGCCTGTTGCTCTGCTCACGGCCTGGGCATATGTCCTGCTGTTATTTTGAGGTCCTTGCCACAGGGGTGGTGAGCATGGGGGGGGGGGGGGCAGAAGGGGCATAGGTGTGATATGGGGGGGCCTCTATAGGGTGTGGTCAGGGTTTGCTTGGGGTGGTCTTAGCTGATTTAGGTGTGGCTGCTAATAAGGCTACCAAGCTGCTAGGACAGAACTGACCTGGCTGCAACTTAAATGTTCACTGAAGTGTGAAGTGGTCTGGGTGTAGGTCCTCTTGGGGTGGGTTCTCTCAGTGCAGGTCCTTCAGGAGGGGTCTGGTAGATTTAGGAGGGTGTCTTGCTGGTCTGGGGCTCCTGTGTGAGGTGCTGGGGCTACTGGGGCTACGGTTGAGCGTGACGTCCTTCAGGGTCCTGGGAAAAGTTGTGATTGCTGCCTTGTAGAGGAGAACCTGGTCATAAAGGCTGTTCGGGGTGGAGTGGTGGGCCAGGTAGACATTAGGTTTTTGAGGCACAGTCCTGGGAAATGTTTACATTTACCCGCTGTATGGTGGCAGGGTGGAAGTATTTTCATGGTAGCAAGGTGGAGATAATCACTTGTGCATTGGGGAAAGTAGAAGAAGCTTTTTCAATCACTCCCTTGAGTGCTGTGGCCATCCTTTCCTGCTGGGCCCTCAGGTCATTTGTGCCCCTTATGATGTGGCTGGGGGACCCTAGTCTGTCCTCTGACAGCTCCAGGGCATGTCTGGTGTTTGGGCATCAGAATTTAGACAATTTGTGTTTGGGAAAAAGTTTGTCCTCTTAACCTTTCTGGGACCAGGAGCAGTATTGAGTAGTTTGGATGAATGAGGTGCCCAAAGTAAACTACCTGATACTCAGGCCCAGAAGCTAGGATAGGCATAGATCTGGATAGAAAACACTCTAAAGCTTCCAAAACTGTTAAAATATGTCTGTGAGTATAACAGAACTGATATGGCAGGCGGAAACCTGAGGAGAATCCATCCAGGAAGTTATTTTGAAATGGCTGTTTTTCCATTGAAAGCCTATCCACCATACAGACTTATGACCTGATCCCATGGCTTCCACTACATGTGGCCAGTCTTTAGGCATTGTTTCAGGCTTTTACTCTGACAAATGAGGGAGAAACACCACTTTCAATGAGAGGACAGTGGAAACGTCCAGACATGTGTCCAGCGCATGACCGGGGACCGTGAGGTTATTTCTTTCTTTTTCCTTTTCTATTGACGGAGATATTTTCCGGTTGAAATACGATCGATTTATTTATGACAAAAACAACCTGAGGATTGATTGTAAACATCGTTTGGCATGTTTCTACGAACATTTATGGTACTTTTTAGATGTTTCGTCTGCCTGCTGTGCCCGCGCTTTGTGCCAATGGTTTACTGAACAAAACGCACCAACAAAACGGAGGTTTTTGGATATAAAGAGGGACTTTATCGAACAAAACAAACATTTATTGTGTAACATAGAGTCTTGTGAGTGCAACCATACGAAGATCATCAAAGGTAAGTGATCCATTTTATCTCTCTATTTCTGACACCATGGGGGCTTCAACGGCCTCTGCATTTGGGTTGGGGGGTGGGGGGCTTTGGGGGTGGGAAACTCTACTGCCATTGTCAGTGCTAATTGAAGTTACAGCCAGGTCTGTTCTATCCTAGCAGCTTGGTAGCTTAGTATACTTATTTATTAAGCTTTATAAAACAGAATTAACAAGAGATTATTGTCTTTTACTTTTGGTCTTCAGAAGTAGGTTCAGACTGAACATTACTCACTCAGTGTTGGATGTATTTACAGGTTCAGACTGAACATTACTCACTCAGTGTTGGATGTATTTACAGGTTCAGACTGAACATTACTCATTCAGTGTTGTGTTGGATGGTATTTACAGGTTCAGACTGAACATTACTCATTCAGTGTTGGATGGTATTTACAGGTTCAGACTGAACATTACTCACTCAGTGTTGGATGTATTTACAGGTTCAGACTGAACATTACTCACTCAGTGTTGGATGTATTTACAGGTTCAGACTGAACATTACTCACTCAGTGTTGGATGTATTTACAGGTTCAGACTGAACATTACTCACTCAGTGTTGGAGGGTATTTACAGGTTCAGACTGAACATTACTCACTCAGTGTTGGATGGTATTTCCAGGTTCTGCTGTGTTTCCTCAGCAGGTTTTGGTTTGTTAGAAGTTTTTTGTTGTTGTCCCAAATCAAGGTTTTAGGTGTGGAATTTTACTTTGGATTGAAGATTTTAATGTTGAGGTTATTATCCTGTATAAATCCTTGTGAAAAGTTTATCTACCTTTATCCAACTCTAATTATATATTTTCTAACTCAGGAGCCCATGAGCTCACTCTCTGCTCATCTGCCCCCCCCCTCTCTCTCTTTCTCTGATGTCTCATTCTGTCTGTCTGTCTGTCTGTCTGTCTGTCTGTCTGTCTGTCTGTCTGTCTGTCTGTCTGTCTGTCTGTCTGTCTGTCTGTCTGTCTGTCTGTCTGTCTGTCTGTCTGTCTGTCTGTCTGTCTGTCTCTCTCTCTGTCTGTCTGTCTGTCTGTCTGTCTGTCTGTCTGTCTGTCTGTCTGTCTGTCTGTCTGTCTGTCTGTCTGTCTGTCTGTCTGTCTGTCTGTCTGTCTGTCTGTCTGTCCGTCTCTCTCTCTCTTTCCGTCTCTCTCTCTCTTTCCGTCTCTCTCTCTCTTTCCGTCTCTCTCTCTCGCTCTCGCTCTCACTCTCACTCTCACTCTCACTCTATCTCTCCGACTCTCTCTCTCTCTTTCCGTCTCTCTCTCTCTTTCCGTCTCTCTCTCTCTCTCTTTCCGTCTCTCTCTCTTTCCATCTCTCTCTCTCTCTGTCTCTCTCTCTCTCTCTATTTCTATCTCTCTCTCTCTCTCTTTCCGTCTCTCTCTCTCCCTCTCTCTGTCTCTCTCTCTCTCTCTCTCTCTATTTCTCTCTCTCCCTCTCTCTCTATCTCTCTCTCTCTATCTCTCTCTCTCTCTCTCTCTCTCTCTCTCTAGGTTTGTTCTGAGTGCTGTATCTCCAGCGGTGGTTGTGCCCTCCATGTTGCTGCTCCAGAAGGATGGCTACGGCGTGGAGAAGGGAATCCCTACTCTGCTGATGGCTGCTGGGAGTTTTGATGACATCCTGGCCATCACAGGGTTCACCACCTGTCTGGGCGTGGCCTTCGCCTCAGGTAAGTGAACATGTGACCACAGGGTTCACAGCAGAAGTGACCCGCCAATTAGACAGAACAATCACTCTTTCACACCGGGATGAAGCCCCATTGACTTCCTATTGCCACCTAGTAGAAATCCCACCTAAGCTCAAAACACCTGGCAGCATCTGACCACTAAACGCAGTAGTAAACCACTCAGGTTACATCTGACCACTAAACGCAGTAGTAAAACATTCAGGTTACATCTGACCACTAAACGCAGTAGTAAACCATTCAGGTTACATCTGACCACTAAACGCAGTAGTAAACCATTCAGGTTACATCTGACCACTAAACGCAGTAGTAAAACACTCAGGTTACATCTGACCACTAAACGCAGTAGTAAACCACTCAGGTTACATCTGACCACTAAACGCAGTAGTAAAACACTCAGGTTACATCTGACCACTAAACGCAGTAGTAAAACACTCAGGTTACATCTGACCACTAAACGCAGTAGTAAACCATTCAGGTTACATCTGACCACTAAACGCAGTAGTAAACCATTCAGGTTACATCTGTCCACTAAACGCAGTAGTAAACCATTCAGGTTACATCTGACCACTAAACGCAGTAGTAAACCATTCAGCTTACATCTGACCACTAAACGCAGTAGTAAACCATTCAGGTTACATCTGACCACTAAACGCAGTAGTAAACCATTCAGGTTACATCTGACCACTAAACGCAGTAGTAAACCATTCAGGTTACATCTGACCACTAAATGCAGTAGTAAACCACTCAGGTTACATCTGACCACTAAACGCAGTAGTAAACCATTCAGGTTACATCTGACCACTAAACGCAGTAGTAAACCATTCAGGTTACATCTGACCACTAAACGCAGTAGTAAACCATTCAGGTTACATCTGTCCACTAAACGCAGTAGTAAACCATTCAGGTTACATCTGACCACTAAACGCAGTAGTAAACCATTCAGGTTACATCTGACCACTAAACGCAGTAGTAAACCATTCAGGTTACATCTGACCACTAAACGCAGTAGTAAACCATTCAGGTTACATCTGACCACTAAACGCAGTAGTAAACCATTCAGGTTACATCTGACCACTAAACGCAGTAGTAAAACACTCAGGTTACATCTGACCACTAAACGCAGTAGTAAACCACTCAGGTTACATCTGACCACTAAACGCAGTAGTAAACCATTCAGGTTACATCTGACCACTAAACGCAGTAGTATTACACTCAGGTTACATCTGACCACTAAACGCAGTAGTAAACCATTCAGGTTACATCTGACCACTAAACGCAGTAGTAAAACACTCAGGTTACATCTGACCACTAAACGCAGTAGTAAAACATTCAGGTTACATCTGACCACTAAACGCAGTAGTAAACCATTCAGGTTACATCTGACCACTAAACGCAGTAGTAAACCATTCAGGTTACATCTGACCACTAAACGCAGTAGTAAACCATTCAGGTTACATCTGACCACTAACCGCAGTAGTAAACCACTCAGGTTACATCTGTCCACTAAATGCAGTAGTAAAACACTCAGGTTACATCTGACCACTAAACGCAGTAGTAAACCATTCAGGTTACATCTGACCACTAAACGCAGTAGTAAAACATTCAGGTTACATCTGACCACTAAACGCAGTAGTAAAACACTCAGGTTACATCTGACCACTAAACGCAGTAGTAAAACACTCAGGTTACATCTGACCACTAAACGCAGTAGTAAAACACTCAGGTTACATCTGACCACTAAACGCAGTAGTAAAACATTCAGGTTACATCTGTCCACTAAACGCAGTAGTAAAACATTCAGGTTACATCTGACCACTAAACGCAGTAGTAAAACACTCAGGTTACATCTGACCACTAAACGCAGTAGTAAACCATTCAGGTTACATCTGACCACTAAACGCAGTAGTAAACCATTCAGGTTACATCTGACCACTAAACGCAGTAGTAAACCATTCAGGTTACATCTGACCACTAAACGCAGTAGTAAACCATTCAGGTTACATCTGACCACTAAACGCAGTAGTAAAACATTCAGGTTACATCTGACCACTAAACGCAGTAGTAAAACACTCAGGTTACATCTGACCACTAAACGCAGTAGTAAAACACTCAGGTTACATCTGACCACTAAACGCAGTAGTAAACCATTCAGGTTACATCTGACCACTAAACGCAGTAGTAAAACATTCAGGTTACATCTGACCACTAAACGCAGTAGTAAACCATTCAGGTTACATCTGACCACTAAACGCAGTAGTAAAACATTCAGTTTACATCTGACCACTAAACGCAGTAGTAAACCATTCAGGTTACATCTGACCACTAAACGCAGTAGTAAACCATTCAGGTTACATCTGACCACTAAACGCAGTAGTAAACCATTCAGGTTACATCTGACCACTAAACGCAGTAGTAAAACATTCAGGTTACATCTGACCACTAAACGCAGTAGTAAAACATTCAGGTTACATCTGACCACTAAACGCAGTAGTAAAACATTCAGGTTACATCTGACCACTAAACGCAGTAGTAAAACATTCAGGTTACATCTGACCACTAAACTCAGTAGTAAAACATTCAGGTTACAACTGTTACATCTGACCACTAAACGCAGTAGTAAACCATTCAGGTTACATCTGACCACTAAACGCAGTAGTAAAACACTCAGGTTACATCTGACCACTAAACGCAGTAGTAAAACATTCAGGTTACATCTGACCACTAAACGCAGTAGTAAAACATTCAGGTTACATCTGACCACTAAACGCAGTAGTAAAACATTCAGGTTACATCTGACCACTAAACGCAGTAGTAAACCATTCAGGTTACATCTGACCACTAAACGCAGTAGTAAACCATTCAGGTTACATCTGACCACTAAACGCAGTAGTAAAACATTCAGGTTACATCTGACCACTAAACGCAGTAGTAAACCACTCAGGTTACATCTGACCACTAAACGCAGTAGTAAACCATTCAGGTTACATCTGACCACTAAACGCAGTAGTAAAACATTCAGGTTACATCTGACCACTAAACGCAGTAGTAAAACATTCAGGTTACATCTGACCACTAAACGCAGTAGTAAAACACTCAGGTTACATCTGACCACTAAACGCAGTAGTAAACCATTCAGGTACATCTGACCACTAAACGCAGTAGTAAACCACTCAGGTTACATCTGACCACTAAACGCAGTAGTAAAACACTTCAGGTTACATCTGACCACTAAACGCAGTAGTAAAACACTTCAGGTTACATCTGACACTAAACGCAGTAGTAAACCATTCAGGTTACATCTGACCACTAAACGCAGTAGTAAACCACTCAGGTTACATCTGACCACTAAACGCAGTAGTAAACCATTCAGGTTACATCTGATCCACTAAACTGCAGTAGTAAACCATTCAGGTTACATCTGACCACTAAACGCAGTAGTAAACCATTCAGGTTACATCTGACCACTAAACGCAGTAGTAAACCATTCAGGTTACATCTGACCACTAAACGCAGTAGTAAAACATTCAGGTTACATCTGACCACTAAACGCAGTAGTAAAACATTCAGGTTACATCTGACCACTAAACGCAGTAGTAAACCATTCAGGTTACATCTGACCACTAAACGCAGTAGTAAAACACTCAGGTTACATCTGACCACTAAACGCAGTAGTAAAACACTCAGGTTACATCTGACCACTAAACGCAGTAGTAAACCATTCAGGTTACATCTGACCACTAAACGCAGTAGTAAAACCACTTCAGGTTACATCTGACCACTAAACGCAGTAGTAAACACTCAGGTTACATCTGACCACTAAACGCAGTAGTAAAACATTCAGGTTACATCTGACCACTAAACGCAGTAGTAAAACCATTCAGGTTACATCTGACCACTAAACGCAGTAGTAAACATTCAGGTTACATCTGACCACTAAACGCAGTAGTAAAACATTCAGGTTACATCTGACACTAAACGCAGTAGTAAACCATCTCAGGTTACATCTGACCACTAAACGCAGTAGTAAAACATTCAGGTTACATCTGACCACTAAACGCAGTAGTAAAACACTTCAGGTTACATCTGACCACTAAACGCAGTAGTAAACACTCAGGTTACATCTGACCACTAAACGCAGTAGTAAAACATTCAGGTTACATCTGACCACTAAACGCAGTAGTAAACATTCAGGTTACATCTGACCACTAAACGCAGTAGTAAACACTTCAGGTTACATCTGACCACTAAACGCAGTAGTAAACCATTCAGGTTACATCTGACCACTAAACGCAGTAGTAAAACACTCAGGTTACATCTGACCACTAAACGCAGTAGTAAACCATTCAGGTTACATCTGACCACTAAACGCAGTAGTAAACCACTCAGGTTACATCTGACCACTAAACGCAGTAGTAAACCATTCAGGTTACATCTGACCACTAAACGCAGTAGTAAACCATTCAGGTTACATCTGACCACTAAACGCAGTAGTAAAACACTCAGGTTACATCTGACCACTAAACGCAGTAGTAAACCATTCAGGTTACATCTGACCACTAAACGCAGTAGTAAACCATTCAGGTTACATCTGACCACTAAACGCAGTAGTAAACCATTCAGGTTACATCTGACCACTAAACGCAGTAGTAAAACACTCAGGTTACATCTGACCACTAAACGCAGTAGTAAAACATTCAGGTTACATCTGACCACTAAAGCAGTAGTAAACACATTCAGGTTACATCTGTACCACTAAACGCAGTAGTAAACCATTCAGGTTACATCTGAACCACTAACGCAGTAGTAAAACACTCAGGTTACATCTGCTCCACTAAACGCAGTAGTAAAACATTCAGGTTACATCTGACCACTAAACGCAGTAGTAAACATTCAGGTTACATCTGACCACTAAACGCAGTAGTAAAACATTCAGGTTACATCTGTACCACTAAACGCAGTAGTAAACATTCAGGTTACATCTGACCACTAAACGCAGTAGTAAACCACTCAGGTTACATCTGACCACTAAACGCAGTAGTAAACCATCAGGTTACATCTGACCACTAAACGCAGTAGTAAACATTCAGGTTACATCTGACCACTAAACGCAGTAGTAAACCATTCAGGTTACATCTGACCACTAAACGCAGTAGTAAACCATTCAGGTTACATCTGACCACTAAACGCAGTAGTAAACCTCAGGTTACATCTGACACTAAACGCAGTAGGTAATAAACATTCAGGTTACATCTGACCACTAAACGCAGTAGTAAACATCAGGTTACATCTGACCACTAAACGCAGTAGAGTAAACACTCAGGTTACATCTGACCAGAAAACAGTAGCATCAGTAGTAAACACTCAGGTTACATCTGACCACTAAACGCAGTAGTAAAAACACTCAGGTTACATCTGACCACTAAACGCAGTAGTAACAACTTCAGGTTACATCTGACCACTAAACGCAGGTAGTAAACCATTCAGGTTACATCTGACCACTAAACACAGTAGTAAACATCAGGTTACATGACCACTAAACGCAGTAGTAAACCATTCAGGTTACATCTGACCACTAAACGCAAGTAGTAAAACACTCAGGTTACATCTGACCACTAAACGCAGTAGTAAAACACTCAGGTTACATCTGACCACTAAACGCAGTAGTAAAACATTCAGGTTACATCTGACCACTAAACGCAGTAGTAGTAAACATTCAGGTTACATCTGACCACAAACGCAGTAGTAAAACACTCAGGTTACATCTGACCACTAACGCAGTAGTAAAAACACTCAGGTTACATCTGACCACTAAACGCAGTTAGTAAACACTCAGGTTACATCTGACCACTAAACGCAGTAGTAAACCATTCAGGTTACATCTGACCACTAAACGCAGTAGTAAAACACTCAGGTTACATCTGACCACTAAACGCAGTAGTAAAACACTCAGGTTACATCTGACCACTAAACGCAGTAGTAAAACACTCAGGTTACATCTGACCACTAAACGCAGTAGTAAAACATTCAGGTTACATCTGACCACTAAACGCAGTAGTAGTAAACCATTCAGGTTACATCTGACCACTAAACGCAGTAGTAAACCATTCAGGTTACATCTGACCACTAAACGCAGTAGTAAAACACTCAGGTTACATCTGACCACTAAACGCAGTAGTAAAACATCAGGTGGTACATCTGACCACTAAACGCAGTAGTTAAACATCAGGTTACATCTGACCACTAAACGCAGTAGTAAACCATTCAGGTTACATCTGTACCACTAAACGCAGTAGTAAAACAATTCAGGTTACATCTGACCACTAACGCAGTAGTAAACCACTTCAGGTTACATCTGACCACTAAACGCAGGTAGTAAACCATTCAGGTTACATCTGACCACTAAACGCAGTAGTAAACCATTCAGGTTACATCTGACCACTAAACGCAGTAGTAAACCATTCAGGTTACAATCTGACCACTAAACGCAGTAGAAACCACTCAGGTTACATCTGTCCACTAAACGCAGTAGTAAACCATTCAGGTACATCTGACCACTAAACGCAGTAGTAAACACTCAGGTTACATCTGACCACTAAACGCAGTATTAAACCATTCAGGTGACATCTGTCCACTAAACGCAGTAGTAAACCATTCAGGTTACATCTGACCACTAAACGCAGTAGGTAAACCATTCAGGTTACATCTGACCACTAAACGCAGTAGTAAACACCATTCAGGTTACATCTGACCAACTAACCGCAGACTAGTAAAACATTCAGGTTACATCTGACCACTAAACGCAGTAGTAAAACATCAGTTACATCTGACCACTAAACGCAGTAGTAAACATTCAGGTTACATCTGACCACTAACGCAGTAGTAAACATTCAGGTTACATTGACCACTAAACGCTAGTAGAGTAGTAAACC
>NW_024059316.1:0-37578 GCF_016432855.1 Salvelinus namaycush | reverse complement strand
ACATTTTTTACCGAAGCCAGAAAAACAGGCGAAGGTTTACAAAAATAGCTCTAGTTACAGATTGGTAGCCCGATTTGAAATCCGACTTGTTGCTTGAAAAGCAGAAGAGTAGGGTAGATTTTATATAGAAAACATTGTTTTCTGTAAAATGTTGGGAAAGGGGTCAAAACGGCAGTTGTTTGTGAAAGTTTAAAAAACACATGGTATGCATTTAGTAAAAACTGCTGTAACGTAAGTTCCATACTGAATAAACCTTCTCCGCATTTGACAAGCAGAGAAGTAGAGGGAAGTTTTAATCCATATATTTTTTGTCAAACTCTTTGGTTTAGTGGTCAAAATGATAGTTGTTTTGAATTTAATGAATCTGCTAACTTCTGACATTTTTTACCGAAGCCAGAAAAACAGGCGAGGGTTACAAAAATAGCTCTAGTTACAGATTGGTAGCCCCGATTTGAAATCCGACTTGTTGCTTGAAAAGCAGAAGAGTAGGGGTGGATTTTATATAGAAAACATTGTTTTCTGTAAAATGTGGGAAAGGGGTCAAAACGGCATTTGTTTGTTAAAGTTGTTTTGAATTTAATGAATCTGCTAACTTCTGACATTTTTTACCGAAGCCAGAAAAACAGGCGAAGGGTTCAAAAATAGCTCTAGTTACAGATTGGTAGCCCCGATTTGAAATCCGACTTGTTGCTTGAAAAGCAGAAGAGTAGGGGTAGATTTTATATAGAAAACATTGTTTTCTGTAAAATGTTGGGAAAGGGGTCAAAACGGCAGTTGTTTGTGAAAGTTTAAAAAACCATGGTAGTGCATTTAGTAAAACTGCTGTAACGTAGTTCCATACTGAATAAACCTTCTCCGCATTTGACAAGCAGAGAAGTAGAGGGAAGTTTTAATCCAATATATTTTTGTCAAACTCTTTGGTTTGTGGTCAAAATGATAGTTGTTTTGAATTTAATGAATCTGCTAACTTCTGACATTTTTTACCGAAGCCAGAAAAACAGGCGAAGGGTTACAAAAATAGCTCTAGTTACAGATTGGTAGCCCCATTTGAAATCGACTTGTTGCTTGAAAAGCAAAGATGTAGGGGTAGATTTTATATAGAAAACATTGTTTTCTGTAAAATGTGGGAAAGGGGTCAAAACGGCATTTGTTTGTTAAAGTTGTTTTGAATTTAATGAATCTGCTAACTTCTGACATTTTTTACCGAAGCCAGAAAAACAGGCGAAGGGTTACAAAAATAGCTCTAGTTACAGATTGGTAGCCCCGATTTGAAATCCGACTTGTTGCTTGAAAAGCAGAAGAGTAGGGGTAGATTTTATATAGAAAACATTGTTTTCTGTAAAAGATGGGAAAGGGGTCAAAACGGCATTTGTTTTTAAAGTGTTTTGAATTTTGAATCTGCTAACTTCTGACATTTTTAACCGAAGCCAGAAAAACAGGCGAAGGGTTACAAAAATAGCTCTAGTTACAGATTGGTAGCCCGATTTGAAATCCGACTTGTTGCTTGAAAAGCAGAAGAGTAGGGGTAGATTTTATATAGAAAACATTGTTTTCTGTAAAATGTTGGGAAAGGGGTCAAAACGGCAGTTGTTTGTGAAAGTTTAAAAACACATGGTAGTGCATTTAGTAAAACTGCTGTAACGTAATTTCCATACTGAATAAACCTTCTCCGCATTTGACAAGCAGAGAAGTAGAGGGAAGTTTTAATCCAATATATTTTTGTCAAACTCTTTGGTTTAGTGGTCAAATGATAGTTGTTTTGAATTTAATGAATCTGCTAACTTCTGACATTTTTTACCGAAGCCAGAAAACAGCGAAGGGTTACAAAAATAGCTCTAGTTACAGATTGGTAGCCCCGATTTGAAATCCGACTTGTTGCTTGAAAAGCAGAAGAGTAGGGGTAGATTTTATATAGAAAACATTGTTTTCTGTAAAATGTGGGAAAGGGGTCAAAACGGCATTTGTTTGTTAAAGTTGTTTTGAATTTAATGATCTGCTAACTTCTGAATTTTTTACCGAAGCCCAGAAAAACAGGCGAAGGGTTACAAAAATAGCTCTAGTTAGATTGGTAGCCCCGATTTGAAATCCAACTTTGCTTGAAAAGCAGAAGAGTAGGGTAGATTTTATATAGAAACATTGTTTTCTGTAAAATGTGTGAAAGGGTCAAAACGGCATTTGTTTGTTTAAAGTTGTTTTGAATTTAATGAATCTGCTAACTTCTGACATTTTTTACCGAAGCCAGAAAAACAGGCGAAGGGTTACAAAATGCTCTAGTTACAGATTGGTAGCCCCGATTTGAAATCCGACTTGTTGCTTGAAAAGCAGAAGAGTAGGGGTAGATTTTATATAGAAAACATTGTTTTCTGTAAAATGTTGGGAAAGGGGTCAAACGGCAGTTGTTTGTGAAGTTTAAAAACACATGGTAGTGCATTTAGTAAATCTCTGTAACGTAAGTTCCATACTGAATAAACCTTCTCCGCATTTGACAAGCAGAGAAGTAGAGGGAAGTTTTAATCCAATATATTTTTGTCAAACTCTTTGGTTTAGTGGTCAAAATGATAGTTGTTTTGATTTTAATGAATCTGCTAACTTCTGACATTTTTTACCGAAGCCAGAAAAACAGGCGAAGGGTTACAAAAATAGCTCTAGTTACAGATTGGTAGCCCCGATTTGAAATCCATGCTGTTGCTTGAAAAGCAGAAGAGTAGGGTAGATTTTAATAGAAAACATTGTTTCTGTAAAATGTTGGGAAAGGGGTCAAAACGGCAGTTGTTTGTGAAAGTTTAAAAACACATGGTAGTGCATTTAGTAAAACTGCTGTAACGTAAGTTCCATACTGAATAAACCTTCTCCGCATTTGACAAGCAGAGAAGTAGAGGGAAGTTTTAATCCAATATATTTTTGTCAAACTCTTTGGTTTAGTGGTCAAAATGATAGTTGTTTTGAATTTAATGAATCTGCTAACTTCTGACATTTTTACCGAAGCCAGAAAAACAGGCGAAGGGTTACAAAAATAGCTCTAGTTACAGATTGGTACCCCCGATTTGAAATCCGACTTGTGCTTGAAAAGCAGAAGAGTAGGGTAATTTTTATATGAAAACATTGTTTTCTGTAAAATGATGGGAAGGGGTCAAAACGGCATTTGTTTGTTAAGTTGTTTTGAATTTAATGAATCTGCTAACTTCTGACATTTTTTACCGAAGCCAGAAAAACAGGCGAAGGGTTACAAAAATAGCTCTAGTTACAGATTGGTAGCCCCAATTTGAAATCCGACTTGTTGCTTGAAAAGCAGAAGAGTAGGGGTAGATTTTATATAGAAAACATTGTTTTCTGTAAAATGTTGGGAAAGGGGTCAAAACGGCAGTTGTTTGTGAAAGTTTAAAAACACATGGTAGTGCATTTAGTAAAACTGCTGTAAGTAATTCCATACTGAATAAACCTTCTCCGCATTTGACAAGCAGAGAAGTGAGGGAAGTTTTAATCCAATATATTTTTGTCAAATCTTTGGTTTAGTGGTCAAAATGATAGTTGTTTTGACATCTTCTGCTAACTTCTGACATTTTTTACCGAAGCCAGAAAAACAGGCGAAGGGTTACAAAAATAGCTCTAGTTACAGATTGGTAGCCCCGATTTGAAATCCGACTTGTTGCTTGAAAAGCAGAAGAGTAGGGGTAGATTTTATATAGAAAACATTGTTTTCTGTAAAATGTGGGAAAGGGGTCAAAACGGCATTGTGTTTTTTAAAGTTGTTTTGAATTTAATGAATCTGCTAACTTCTGACATTTTTTTACCGAAGCCAGAAAAAACAGGCGAAGGGTTACAAAAATAGCTCTGTTACAGATTGGTAGCCCCGATTTGAAATCCGACTTGTTCTTGAAAAGCAGAAGAGTAGGGGTAGATTTTATATAGAAAACTTGTTTTCTGTAAAATGATGGGAAAGGGGTCAAACGGCATTTGTTTGTTAAAGTTGTTTTGAATTTAATGAATCTGCTAACTTCTGACATTTTTTACCGAAGCCAGAAAAACAGGCGAAGGTTACAAAAAAGCTCTAGTTACAGATTGGTAGCCCCGATTTGAAATCCGACTTGTTCTTGAAAAGCAGAAGAGTAGGGGTAGATTTTATATAGAAAAACTTGTTTTCTGTAAAATGTTGGGAAGGGGTCAAAACGCAGTTTTTGTGAAAGTTTAAAAAACACATGGTAGTGCATTTAGTAAAACTGCTGTAACGTAAGTTCCATACTGAATAACCTTCTCCGCATTTGACAAGCAGAGAAGTAGAGGGAAGTTTTAATCCAATATATTTTTGTCAAACTCTTTGGTTTAGTGGTCAAAATGATAGTTGTTTTGAATTTAATGAATCTGCTAACTTCTGACATTTTTTCCGAAGCCAGAAAAACAGGCGAAGGGTTACAAAAATAGCTCTAGTTACAGATTGGTACCCCGATTTGAAATCCGACTTGTTGCTTGAAAAGCAGAAGAGTAGGGGTAGATTTTATATAGAAAACATTGTTTTCTGTAAAATGTTGGGAAAGGGGTCAAAACCCAGTTGTTTGTGAAGTTTAAAAAACACATGGTATGCATTTAGTAAAACTGCTGAACGTAGTTCCATACTGAATAAACCTTCTCGCATTTGACAAGCAGAGAATTAGAGGGAAGTTTTATCCATATATTTTTGTCAAACTCTTTGGTTTAGTGGTCAAATTATAGTTGTTTTGATTTAATGAATCTGCTAACTTCTGACTTTTTTCCGAAGCCAGAAAAACAGGCGAAGGGTTACAAAAATAGCTCTAGTTACAGATTGGTAGCCCCGATTTGAAATCCGACTTGTTGCTTGAAAAGCAGAAGAGTAGGGTAGATTTTATATAGAAAACATTGTTTTCTGTAAAATGATGGGAAAGGGTCAAAACGGCAGTTGTTTGTGAAAGTTTAAAAAACACATGGTAGTGCATTTAGTAAAACCTGTAACGTAAGTTCCATACTGAATAAACCTTCTCCGCATTTGACAAGCAGAGAAGTGAGGGAAGTTTTAATCCAATATATTTTTGTCAACTCTTTGGTTTAGTGGTCAAATGATAGTTGTTTTGAATTTAATATCTGCTAACTTCTGACATTTTTTACCGAAGCCAGAAAAACAGGCGAAGGGTTACAAAAATAGCTCTAGTTACAGATGGGTAGCCCCGATTTGAAATCCGACTTGTTGCTTGAAAAGCAGAAGAGTAGGGGTAGATTTTATATAGAAAACATTGTTTTCTGTAAAATGTGGGAAAGGGGTCAAAACGGCATGTTGTTTGTAAAGTTGTTTGAATTTAATGAACTGCAACTTCTGACATTTTTTAGAAGCCAGAAAAACAGGCGAAGGGTTACAAAAAAGCTCTAGTTCAGATTGGTAGCCCCGATTTGAAATCCGACTTGTTGCTTGAAAAGCAGAAGAGTAGGGGTAGATTTTATATAAAAACATTGTTTTCTGTAAAATGTTGGGAAAGGGTCAAAACGGCAGTTGTTTGTGAAAGTTTAAAAAACACATGGTAGTGCTTTTAGTAAAACTGCTGTAACGTAAGTTCCATACTGAATAACCTTCTCCGCATTTGACAAGCAGAGAAGTAGAGGGAAGTTTTAATCCAATATTTTTTGTCAAACTCTTTGGTTTAGTGGTCAAAATGATAGTTGTTTTGAATTTAATGAATCTGCTAACTTCTGACATTTTTTACCGAAGCCAGAAAAACAGGCGAAGGGTTACAAAAATAGCTCTAGTTACAGATTGGTAGCACCGATTTGAAATCCGACTTGTTGCTTGAAAAGCAGAAGAGTAGGGGTAGATTTTATATAGAAAACATTGTTTCTGTTAAAATGATGGGAAAGGGGTCAAAACGGCATTTGTTTTGTTAAAGTTTGTTTTGAATTTAATGAATCTGCTAACTTCTGACATTTTTTACCGAAGCCAGAAAAACAGCGAAGGGTTACAAAAATAGCTCTAAGTTACAGATTGGTAGCCCCGATTTGAAATCCGCTTGTTGCTTGAAAAGCAAAGAGTAGGGGTAGATTTTATATAGAAAACATTGTTTTCTGTAAAATTGTGGGAAAGGGTCAAAACGGCAGTTGTTTGTGAAAGTTTAAAAAACACATGGTAGTGCTTAGTAAAACTGCTGTAACGTAAGTTCCATACTGAATAAACCTTCTCCGCATTTGACAGCAAGAAGTAGAGGGAAGTTTTATTCCAATATATTTTTGTCAAACTCTTTGGTTTAGTGGTCAAATGATAGTTTGTTTGAATTAAATGAATCTGCTAACTTCTGACATTTTTTACCGAAGCCAGAAAAACAGCGAAGGTTACAAAAATGCTCTAGTTACAGATTGGTAGCCCCGATTTGAAATCCGACTTGTTGCTTGAAAAGCAGAAGAGTAGGGGTAGATTTTATATGAAAACATTGTTTTCTGTAAAATGTTGGAAAGGGTTCAAAACGCAGTTGTTTGTGAAAGTTTAAAAAACACATGGTAGTGCATTTAGTAAAACTGCTGTAACTAAGTTCCATACTGAAACTTCTCCGCATTTGACAAGCAGAGAAGTAGAGGGAAGTTTTATCCAATATATTTTGTCAAACTCTTTGGTTTAGTGGTCAAAATGATAGTTGTTTTGAATTTAATGAATCTGCTAACTCTGACATTTTTTACCAAGCCAGAAAAACAGGCGAAGGGTTACAAAAATAGCTCTAGTTACAGATTGGTAGCCCCGATTTGAATCCGCTTGTTGCTTGAAAAGCGAAGAAAGTAGGGGTAGATTTTTATATAAAACATTGTTTTCTGTAAAATATGGGAAAGGGGTCAAAACGGCATTTGTTTGTTAAAGTTGTTTTGAATTTAATGAATCTGCTAAGG
Source organism: Salvelinus namaycush (assembly GCF_016432855.1). Taxonomy (NCBI): domain Eukaryota; kingdom Metazoa; phylum Chordata; class Actinopteri; order Salmoniformes; family Salmonidae; genus Salvelinus; species Salvelinus namaycush. The sequence continues at coordinate 30,705 of NW_024059316.1, read as the reverse complement.
GTTACAAAAATAGCTCTAGTTACAGATTGGTAGCCCCGATTTGAAATCCGACTTGTTGCTTGAAAAGCAGAAGAGTAGGGGTAGATTTTATATAGAAAACATGTTTTCTGTAAAATGTTGGAAAGGGTCAAAACGGCAGTTGTTTGTGAAAGTTTAAAAAACACATGGTAGTGCATTTAGTAAACTGCTGTAACGTAAGTTCCATACTGAATAAACCTTCTCCGCATTTGACAAGCAGAGAAGTAGAGGGAAGTTTTAATCCAATATATTTTTTCAAACTCTTTGGTTTAGTGGTCAAAATGATAGTTGTTTTGAATTTAATGAATCTGCTAACTTCTGACATGTTTTACCGAAGCCAGAAAAACAGGCGAAGGGTTACAAAATAGCTCTAGTTACAGATTGGTAGCCCCGATTTGAAATCCGACTTGTTGCTTGAAAAGCAAAGAGTAGGGGTAGATTTTATATAAAAACATTGTTTTCTGTAAAATGTTGGGAAAGGGGTCAAAACGGCAGTTGTTTGGAAAGTTTAAAAAACACATGGTAGTGCATTTAGTAAACTGCTGTAACGTAAGTTCCATACTGAATAAACTTCTCCGCATTTGACAAGCAGAGAATAGAGGGAAGTTTTAATCCATATATTTTTGTCAAACCTTTGGTTTGTTTCAAAATGATGTTGTTTTGAATTTAATGAATCTGCTAACTTCTGACATTTTACCGAAGCCAGAAAAACAGGCGAAGGGTTACAAAAATAGCTCTAGTTACGATTGGTAGCCCCGATTTGAAATCCGACTTGTTGCTTGAAAAGCAGAAGAGTAGGGGTAGATTTTATATAGAAAACTTGTTTCTGTAAAATGATGGAAAGGGGTCAAAACGGCATTTGTTTTGTTAAGTTTTTTTTGATTTAATGAATCTCTAACTTCTGACATTTTTTACCGAGCCAGAAAAACAGGCGAAGGGTTACAAAAATAGCTCTAGTTACAGATTGGTAGCCCGATTTGAAATCCGACTTGTTGCTTGAAAAGCAGAAGAGTAGGGGTAGATTTTATATAGAAAACATTGTTTTCTGTAAAATGTTGGGAAAGGGTCAAAACGGCAGTTGTTTGTGAAAGTTTAAAAACACATGGTAGTGCATTTAGTAAAACTGCTGTAACGTAAGTTCCATACTGAATAAACCTTCTCCGCATTTGACAAGCAGAGAAGTAGAGGGAAGTTTTAATCCAATATATTTTTGAAACTCTTTGGTTTAGTGGTCAAAATGATAGTTGTTTTGAATTTAATGATCTGCTAACTTCTGACATTTTTACCGAAGCCAGAAAAACAGGCGAAGGGTTACAAAATAGCTCTAGTTACAGATTGGTAGCCCCGATTTGAAATCCGACTTGTTGCTTGAAAAGCAGAAAGTAGGGGTAGATTTTATATAGAAAACATTGTTTTCTGTAAAATGTTGGGAAAGGGTCAAAACGGCATTTGTTTGTAAAGTTGTTTTGAATTTAATGAATCTGCTAACTTCTGACATTTTTTACCGAAGCCAGAAAACAGGCGAAGGGTTACAAAATAAGCTCTAGTTACAGATTGGTAGCCCCGATTTGAAATCCACTTGTTGCTTGAAAAGCAAAGAGTAGGGGTAGATTTTATATAGAAAACATGTTTTCTGTAAAATGTTGGGAAAGGGTCAAAACGGCAGTTGTTGTGTGAAAGTTTAAAAAACCCATGGTAGTGCATTTAGTAAAACTGCTGTAACGTAAGTTCCATACTGAATAAACCTTCTCCGCATTTGACAAGCAGAGAAGTAAGGGGAAGTTTTAATCCAATATATTTTTGTCAAACTTTTGGTTTGTGGTCAAAATGATAGTTGTTTTGGATTTAATGAATCTGCTAACTTCTGACTTTTTTACCGAAGCCAGAAAAACAGGCGAGGGTTACAAAAATACTCTAGTTACAGATTGGTAGCCCCGATTTGAAATCCGACTTGTTGCTTGAAAAGCAGAAGAGTAGGGGTAGATTTTATATAGAAAACATTGTTTTCGGTAAAATGAGGGGAAGGGGTCAAAACGCATTTGTTTTGTTAAAAGTTGTTTTGAATTTAATGAATCTGCAACTTCTGAATTTTTTACCGAGCCAGAAAAGGCGAAGGTTACAAAATAGCTCTAGTTACAGATGGTAGCCCGATTTGAAATCCGACTTGTTGCTTGAAAAGCAGAAGAGTAGGGGTAATTTTATATAGAAAACATTGTTTCTGTAAATTGTGGGAAAGGGGTCAAAACGGCATTTGTTTTTGTTAAGTTGTTTTGAATTTAATGAATCTGCTAACTTCTGACATTTTTTACCGAAGCCAGAAAAACAGGCGAAGGGTTACAAAAATAGCTCTAGTTACAGATTGGTAGCCCCGATTTGAAATCCGACTTGTTGCTTGAAAAGCAGAAGAGTAGGGTAGATTTTATATAGAAAACATTGTTTTCTGTAAAATGTTGGGAAAGGGGTCAAAACGGCAGTTGTTTGTGAAAGTTTAAAAAAACACTGAGTTGCATTTAGTAAACTGCTGTAACGTAAGTTCCATACTGAATAAACCTTCTCCGCATTGACAGCAAGAAGTAGAAGGGAAGTTTTAATCCATTATTTTTGTCAAACTCTTTGTTTTAGTGGTCAAAATGATAGTTTTGTTTGAATTTAATGAATCTGCAACTTCTGACATTTTTTACCGAAGCCAGAAAAACAGGCGAAGGGTTACAAAAATAGCTCTAGTTACAGATTGGTAGCCCCGATTTGAAATCCGACTTGTTGCTTGAAAGCAGAAAGTAGGGGTAGATTTTATATAGAAAACATTGTTTTCTGTAAAATGTGGGAAAGGGGTCAAAAACGGCATTTGTTTGTTTAAGTTGTTTTGAATTTAATGAATCTGCTAACTTCTGACATTTTTTACCGAAGCCAGAAAACAGGCGAAGGGTTACAAAAATAGCTCTAGTTACAGATTGGTACCCCGATTTGAAATCCGACTTGTTGCTTGGAAAGCAGAAGAGTAGGGGTAGATTTTATATAGAAAACATTGTTTTCTGTAAAATGGTGGGAAAGGGGTCAAAACGGCATTTGTTTGTTAAGTTGTTTTGAATTTAATGAATCTGCTAACTTCTGACATTTTTTACCGAAGCCAGAAAAACAGGCGAAGGGTTCAAAAAATAGCTCTAGTTACAGATTGGTAGCCCCGATTTGAAATCCGACTTGTTCTTGAAAAGCAGAAGAGTGGGGTAGATTTTATATAGAAACATTGTTTTCTGTAAAATGTTGGGAAAGGGGTCAAAACGGCAGTTGGTTGTGAAAGTTTAAAAAACACATGGTAGTGCATTTAGTAAAACTGCTGTAACGTAAGTTCCATACTGAATAAACCTTCTCCGCATTTGACAAGCAGAGAAGTAGAGGGAAGTTTTAATCCAATATATTTTTGTCAAACTCTTTGGTTTAGTGGTCAAAATTATAGTTGTTTTGAATTTAATGAATCTGCTAACTTCTGACATTTTTTACCGAAGCCAGAAAAACAGGCGAAGGGTTACAAAAATAGCTCTAGTTACAGATTGTAGCCCCGATTTGAAATCCGACTTGTTGCTTAAAGCAGAAGAGTAGGGGTAGATTTTATATAGAAAACATTTTTTTCTGTAAAATGATGGGAAAGGGGTCAAAACGGCATTTGTTTGTTAAGTTGTTTTGAATTTAATGAATCTGCTAACTTCTGAATTTTTTACCGAAGCCAGAAAAACAGGCGAAGGGTTACAAAAATAGCTCTAGTTACAGATTGGTAGCCCCGATTTGAAATCCGACTTGTTGCTTGAAAAGCAGAAGAGTAGGGTTAGATTTTATATAGAAAACATTGTTTTCTGTAAAATGATGGGAAAGGGGTCAAAACGGCATTTGTTTGTTAAAAGTTGTTTTGAATTTAATGATCTGCTAACTTCTGACATTTTTACGAAGCCAGAAAAACACGAAGGGTTACAAAAATAGCTCTAGTTACGATTGGTAGCCCGATTTGAAATCCGACTTGTTGCTTGAAAAGCAGAAGAGTAGGGGTAGATTTTATATAGAAAACATTGTTTTCTGTAAAAGGTTGGGAAAGGGGTCAAAACGGCAGTTGTTTGTGAAAGTTTAAAAAACACATGGTAGTGCATTTAGTAAAACTGCTGTAACGTAAGTTCCATACTGAATAAACCTTCTCCGCTTTGACAAGCAGAGAAGTAGAGGGAAGTTTTAATCCAATATATTTTTGTCAAACTTTGGTTTAGTGGTCAAAATGATAGTTGTTTTGAATTTATGAATCTGCTAACTTCTGACATTTTTTACCGAAGCCAGAAAACAGGCGAAGGGTTACAAAAATAGCTCTAGTTACAGATTGGTAGCCCCGATTTGAAATCCGACTTGTTGCTTGAAAGCAGAAGAGTAGGGGTAGATTTTATATAGAAAACATTGTTTTCTGTAAAATGATGAAAGGGTCAAAACGGCATTTGTTTGTTAAGTTTTTTGAATTTAATGAATCTGCTAACTTCTGACATTTTTTACCGAAGCCAGAAAAACAGGCGAAGGGTTACAAAATAGCTCTAGTTACAGATTGGTAGCCCCGATTTGAAATCCGACTTGTTGCTGGAAAGCAGAAGAGTAGGGGTGATTTTATATAGAAAACATTTTTTTGTAAAATGTTGGGAAAGGGGTCAAAACGGCAGTTGTTTGTGAAAGTTTAAAAAACACATGTAGTGCATTTAGTAAAACTGCTGTAACGTAAGTTCCATACTGAATAACCTTCTCCCCATTTGACAAGCAGAGAAGTAGAGGGAAGTTTTAATCCAATTATTTTTGTCAAACCTTTGGTTTAGTGGTCAAAATGATAGTTGTTTTGAATTTAATGAATCTGCTAACTTCTGACATTTTTTACCGAAGCCAGAAAAACAGGCGAAGGGTTACAAAAATAGCTCTAGTTACAGATTGGTAGCCCCGATTTGAAATCCGATTGTTGCTTGAAAAGCGAAGAGTAGGGGTAGATTTTATATAGAAAACATTGTTTTCTGTAAAATGATGGGAAAGGGGTCAAAACGGCATTTGTTTGTTAAAGTTGTTTTGAATTTAATGAATCTGCTAACTTCTGAATTTTTTACCGAAGCCAGAAAAACAGGCGAAGGGTTACAAAAATGCTCTAGTTACAGATTGGTAGCCCGATTTGAAACCGACTTGTTGCTTGGAAAGCAGAAGAGTAGGGGTAGATTTTATATAGAAAACATTGTTTTCTGTAAATGAGGGAAAGGGGTCAAAACGGCATTGTTTTGTTAAGTTGTTTTGAATTTAATGAATCTGCTAACTTCTCTGACATTTTTTACGAAGCCAGAAAAACAGGCGAAGGTTACAAAAATAGCTCTAGTTACAGATTGGTAGCCCCGTTTGAAATCCGACTTGTTGCTTGAAAAGCAGAAGAGTAGGGTAGTTTTATATAGAAAACATTGTTTTCTGTAAAATGTTGGGAAAGGGGTCAAAACGGCAGTTGTTTGTGAAAGTTTAAAAACACATGGTAGTGCATTTAGTAAAACTGCTGTAACGTAAGTTCCATACTGAATAAACCTTCTCCGCATTTGACAAGCAGAGAAGTAGAGGGAAGTTTTAATCCAATATATTTTTGTCAAACTCTTTGGTTTAGTGGTCAAATGATAGTTGTTTTGAATTTAATGAATCTGCTAACTTCTGACATTTTTTACCGAAGCCAGAAAAACAGGCGAAGGGTTACAAAAATAGCTCTAGTTACAGATTGGTAGCCCCGATTTGAAATCCGACTTGTTGCTTGAAAAGCAAAAGAGTAGGGGTAGATTTTATATAGAAAACATTGTTTTCTGTAAAATGATGGGAAAGGGGTCAAAACGGCATTTGTTTGTTAAAGTTGTTTTGAATTTATGAATCTGCTAACTTCTGACATTTTTTACCGAAGCCGAAAAAACAGGCGAAGGGTTACAAAAATACTCTAGTTACAGATTGGTAGCCCCGATTTGAAATCCGACTTGTTGCTTGAAAAGCGAAGAGTAGGGGTAATTTTATATAGAAAACATTGTTTTCTGTAAAATGTGGGAAAGGGTCAAACGGCATTTGTTTGTAAAGTTTTTTGAATTTAATAATCTGCTAACTTCTACTGACATTTTTTACCGAAGCCAGAAAAACAGCGAAGGTTACAAAAATAGCTCTAGTTACAGATTGGTAGCCCATTTGAAATCCGACTTGTTGCTTGAAAAGCAGAAGAGTAGGGGTAGATTTAGATAGAAAACATTGTTTTCTTTAAAATGATGGGAAAGGGTCAAAACGCATTTGTTTTTAAAGGTGTTTTGAATTTATGAATCTGCTAACTTCTGACATTTTTTACCGAAGCCAGAAAACAGGCGAAGGGTTACAAAATAGCTCTAGTTACAGATTGGTAGCCCGATTTGAAATCCACTGTTGCTTGAAAAGCAGAAGATGAGGGTAAGATTTTATATAAAAACATTGTTTTCTGTAAAATGTGGGAAAGGGGTCAAAACGGCATTTTTTTGTTAAAGTTGTTTTGAATTTAATGAATCTGCTAACTTCTGACATTTTTTACCGAAGCCGAAAAACAGGCGAAGGGTTACAAAAATAGCTCTAGTTACAGATTGGTAGCCCCGATTTGAAATCCGACTTGTTGCTTGAAAAGCAGAAGAGTAGGGGTAGATTTTATATAGAAAACATTGTTTTCTGTAAAATGTTGGGAAAGGGGTCAAAACGGCAGTTGTTTGTGAAAGTTTAAAAAACACATGGTAGTGCATTTAGTAAAACTGCTGTAACGTAAGTTCCATACTGAATAAACCTTCTCCGCATTTGACAAGCAGAGAAGTAGAGGGAAGTTTTAATCCAATATTTTTTTGTCAAACTCTTTGGTTTAGTGGTCAAATGATAGTTGTTTTGAATTTAATGAATCTGCTAACTTCTGACATTTTTTACCGAAGCACAGAAAACAGGCGAAGGGTTACATTTTTTTTTTTTTACATTTTTTTTGTAACCCTTCGCCTGTTTTTTCTGGCTTCTAAAAATGTCAGAAGTTTAGCAATTCATTTAAATGCAAACCTATCATTTTGACCACTAAACCAAAGAGTTTGACAAAAATATATTGGATTAAAACTTCCCTCTACTTCTCTGCTTGTCAAATGCGGAGAAGGTTTATTCAGTATGGAACTTACGTTACAGCAGTTTTACTAAATGCACTACCATGTGTTTTTTAAACTTTCACAAACAACTGCCGTTTTGACCCCTTTCCCAACATTTTACAGAAAACAATGTTTTCTATATAAAATCTACCCCTACTCTTCTGCTTTTCAAGCAACAAGTCGGATTTCAAATCGGGGCTACCAATCTGTAACTAGAGCTATTTTTGTAACCCTTCGCCTGTTTTTCTGGCTTCGGTAAAAAATGTCAGAAGTTAGCAGATTCATTAAATTCAAAACAACTTTAACAAACAAATGCCGTTTTGACCCCTTTCCCATCATTTTACAGAAAACAATGTTTTCTATATAAAATCTACCCCTACTCTTCTGCTTTTCAAGCAACAAGTCGGATTTCAAATCGGGGCTACCAATCTGTAACTAGAGCTATTTTTGTAACCCTTCGCCTGTTTTTCTGGCTTCGGTAAAAAATGTCAGAAGTTAGCAGATTCATTAAATTCAAAACAACTTTAACAAACAAATGCCGTTTTGACCCCTTTCCCATCATTTTACAGAAAACAATGTTTTCTATATAAAATCTACCCCTACTCTTCTGCTTTTCAAGCAACAAGTCGGATTTCAAATCGGGGCTACCAATCTGTAACTAGAGCTATTTTTGTAACCCTTCGCCTGTTTTTCTGGCTTCGGTAAAAAATGTCAGAAGTTAGCAGATTCATTAAATTCAAAACAACTTTAACAAACAAATGCCGTTTTGACCCCTTTCCCATCATTTTACAGAAAACAATGTTTTCTATATAAAATCTACCCCTACTCTTCTGCTTTTCAAGCAACAAGTCGGATTTCAAATCGGGGCTACCAATCTGTAACTAGAGCTATTTTTGTAACCCTTCGCCTGTTTTTCTGGCTTCGGTAAAAAATGTCAGAAGTTAGCAGATTCATTAAATTCAAAACAACTTTAACAAACAAATGCCGTTTTGACCCCTTTCCCATCATTTTACAGAAAACAATGTTTTCTATATAAAATCTACCCCTACTCTTCTGCTTTTCAAGCAACAAGTCGGATTTCAAATCGGGTCTACCAATCTGTAACTAGAGCTATTTTTGTAACCCTTCGCCTGTTTTTCTGGCTTCGGTAAAAAATGTCAGAAGTTAGCAGATTCATTAAATTCAAAACAACTATCATTTTGACCACTAAACCAAAGAGTTTGACAAAAATATATTGGATTAAAACTTCCCTCTACTTCTCTGCTTGTCAAATGCGGAGAAGGTTTATTCAGTATGGAACTTACGTTACAGCAGTTTTACTAAATGCACTACCATGTGTTTTTTAAACTTTCACAAACAACTGCCGTTTTGACCCCTTTCCCAACATTTTACAGAAAACAATGTTTTCTATATAAAATCTACCCCTACTCTTCTGCTTTTCAAGCAACAAGTCGGATTTCAAATCGGGGCTACCAATCTGTAACTAGAGCTATTTTTGTAACCCTTCGCCTGTTTTTCTGGCTTCGGTAAAAAATGTCAGAAGTTAGCAGATTCATTAAATTCAAAACAACTTTAACAAACAAATGCCGTTTTGACCCCTTTCCCATCATTTTACAGAAAACAATGTTTTCTATATAAAATCTACCCCTACTCTTCTGCTTTTCAAGCAACAAGTCGGATTTCAAATCGGGGCTACCAATCTGTAACTAGAGCTATTTTTGTAACCCTTCGCCTGTTTTTCTGGCTTCGGTAAAAAATGTCAGAAGTTAGCAGATTCATTAAATTCAAAACAACTTTAACAAACAAATGCCGTTTTGACCCCTTTCCCATCATTTTACAGAAAACAATGTTTTCTATATAAAATCTACCCCTACTCTTCTGCTTTTCAAGCAACAAGTCGGATTTCAAATCGGGGCTACCAATCTGTAACTAGAGCTATTTTTGTAACCCTTCGCCTGTTTTTCTGGCTTCGGTAAAAAATGTCAGAAGTTAGCAGATTCATTAAATTCAAAACAACTATCATTTTGACCACTAAACCAAAGAGTTTGACAAAAATATATTGGATTAAAACTTCCCTCTACTTCTCTGCTTGTCAAATGCGGAGAAGGTTTATTCAGTATGGAACTTACGTTACAGCAGTTTTACTAAATGCACTACCATGTGTTTTTTAAACTTTCACAAACAACTGCCGTTTTGACCCCTTTCCCAACATTTTACAGAAAACAATGTTTTCTATATAAAATCTACCCCTACTCTTCTGCTTTTCAAGCAACAAGTCGGATTTCAAATCGGGGCTACCAATCTGTAACTAGAGCTATTTTTGTAACCCTTCGCCTGTTTTTCTGGCTTCGGTAAAAAATGTCAGAAGTTAGCAGATTCATTAAATTCAAAACAACTTTAACAAACAAATGCCGTTTTGACCCCTTTCCCATCATTTTACAGAAAACAATGTTTTCTATATAAAATCTACCCCTACTCTTCTGCTTTTCAAGCAACAAGTCGGATTTCAAATCGGGGCTACCAATCTGTAACTAGAGCTATTTTTGTAACCCTTCGCCTGTTTTTCTGGCTTCGGTAAAAAATGTCAGAAGTTAGCAGATTCATTAAATTCAAAACAACTATCATTTTGACCACTAAACCAAAGAGTTTGACAAAAATATATTGGATTAAAACTTCCCTCTACTTCTCTGCTTGTCAAATGCGGAGAAGGTTTATTCAGTATGGAACTTACGTTACAGCAGTTTTACTAAATGCACTACCATGTGTTTTTTAAACTTTCACAAACAACTGCCGTTTTGACCCCTTTCCCAACATTTTACAGAAAACAATGTTTTCTATATAAAATCTACCCCTACTCTTCTGCTTTTCAAGCAACAAGTCGGATTTCAAATCGGGGCTACCAATCTGTAACTAGAGCTATTTTTGTAACCCTTCGCCTGTTTTTCTGGCTTCGGTAAAAAATGTCAGAAGTTAGCAGATTCATTAAATTCAAAACTTAACAAACAAATGCCGTTTTGACCCCTTTCCCATCATTTTACAGAAAACAATGTTTTCTATATAAAATCTACCCCTACTCTTCTGCTTTTCAAGCAACAAGTCGGATTTCAAATCGGGGCTACCAATCTGTAACTAGAGCTATTTTTGTAACCCTTCGCCTGTTTTTCTGGCTTCGGTAAAAAATGTCAGAAGTTAGCAGATTCATTAAATTCAAAACAACTATCATTTTGACCACTAAACCAAAGAGTTTGACAAAAATATATTGGATTAAAACTTCCCTCTACTTCTCTGCTTGTCAAATGCGGAGAAGGTTTATTCAGTATGGAACTTACGTTACAGCAGTTTTACTAAATGCACTACCATGTGTTTTTTAAACTTTCACAAACAACTGCCGTTTTGACCCCTTTCCCAACATTTTACAGAAAACAATGTTTTCTATATAAAATCTACCCCTACTCTTCTGCTTTTCAAGCAACAAGTCGGATTTCAAATCGGGGCTACCAATCTGTAACTAGAGCTATTTTTGTAACCCTTCGCCTGTTTTTCTGGCTTCGGTAAAAAATGTCAGAAGTTAGCAGATTCATTAAATTCAAAACAACTTTAACAAACAAATGCCGTTTTGACCCCTTTCCCATCATTTTACAGAAAACAATGTTTTCTATATAAAATCTACCCCTACTCTTCTGCTTTTCAAGCAACAAGTCGGATTTCAAATCGGGGCTACCAATCTGTAACTAGAGCTATTTTTGTAACCCTTCGCCTGTTTTTCTGGCTTCGGTAAAAAATGTCAGAAGTTAGCAGATTCATTAAATTCAAAACAACTATCATTTTGACCACTAAACCAAAGAGTTTGACAAAAATATATTGGATTAAAACTTCCCTCTACTTCTCTGCTTGTCAAATGCGGAGAAGGTTTATTCAGTATGGAACTTACGTTACAGCAGTTTTACTAAATGCACTACCATGTGTTTTTTAAACTTTCACAAACAACTGCCGTTTTGACCCCTTTCCCAACATTTTACAGAAAACAATGTTTTCTATATAAAATCTACCCCTACTCTTCTGCTTTTCAAGCAACAAGTCGGATTTCAAATCGGGGCTACCAATCTGTAACTAGAGCTATTTTTGTAACCCTTCGCCTGTTTTTCTGGCTTCGGTAAAAAATGTCAGAAGTTAGCAGATTCATTAAATTCAAAACAACTTTAACAAACAAATGCCGTTTTGACCCCTTTCCCATCATTTTACAGAAAACAATGTTTTCTATATAAAATCTACCCCTACTCTTCTGCTTTTCAAGCAACAAGTCGGATTTCAAATCGGGGCTACCAATCTGTAACTAGAGCTATTTTTGTAACCCTTCGCCTGTTTTTCTGGCTTCGGTAAAAAATGTCAGAAGTTAGCAGATTCATTAAATTCAAAACAACTTTAACAAACAAATGCCGTTTTGACCCCTTTCCCATCATTTTACAGAAAACAATGTTTTCTATATAAAATCTACCCCTACTCTTCTGCTTTTCAAGCAACAAGTCGGATTTCAAATCGGGGCTACCAATCTGTAACTAGAGCTATTTTTGTAACCCTTCGCCTGTTTTTCTGGCTTCGGTAAAAAATGTCAGAAGTTAGCAGATTCATTAAATTCAAAACAACTTTAACAAACAAATGCCGTTTTGACCCCTTTCCCATCATTTTACAGAAAACAATGTTTTCTATATAAAATCTACCCCTACTCTTCTGCTTTTCAAGCAACAAGTCGGATTTCAAATCGGGGCTACCAATCTGTAACTAGAGCTATTTTTGTAACCCTTCGCCTGTTTTTCTGGCTTCGGTAAAAAATGTCAGAAGTTAGCAGATTCATTAAATTCAAAACAACTTTAACAAACAAATGCCGTTTTGACCCCTTTCCCATCATTTTACAGAAAACAATGTTTTCTATATAAAATCTACCCCTACTCTTCTGCTTTTCAAGCAACAAGTCGGATTTCAAATCGGGGCTACCAATCTGTAACTAGAGCTATTTTTGTAACCCTTCGCCTGTTTTTCTGGCTTCGGTAAAAAATGTCAGAAGTTAGCAGATTCATTAAATTCAAAACAACTTTAACAAACAAATGCCGTTTTGACCCCTTTCCCATCATTTTACAGAAAACAATGTTTTCTATATAAAATCTACCCCTACTCTTCTGCTTTTCAAGCAACAAGTCGGATTTCAAATCGGGGCTACCAATCTGTAACTAGAGCTATTTTTGTAACCCTTCGCCTGTTTTTCTGGCTTCGGTAAAAAATGTCAGAAGTTAGCAGATTCATTAAATTCAAAACAACTTTAACAAACAAATGCCGTTTTGACCCCTTTCCCATCATTTTACAGAAAACAATGTTTTCTATATAAAATCTACCCCTACTCTTCTGCTTTTCAAGCAACAAGTCGGATTTCAAATCGGGGCTACCAATCTGTAACTAGAGCTATTTTTGTAACCCTTCGCCTGTTTTTCTGGCTTCGGTAAAAAATGTCAGAAGTTAGCAGATTCATTAAATTCAAAACAACTATCATTTTGACCACTAAACCAAAGAGTTTGACAAAAATATATTGGATTAAAACTTCCCTCTACTTCTCTGCTTGTCAAATGCGGAGAAGGTTTATTCAGTATGGAACTTACGTTACAGCAGTTTTACTAAATGCACTACCATGTGTTTTTTAAACTTTCACAAACAACTGCCGTTTTGACCCCTTTCCCAACATTTTACAGAAAACAATGTTTTCTATATAAAATCTACCCCTACTCTTCTGCTTTTCAAGCAACAAGTCGGATTTCAAATCGGGGCTACCAATCTGTAACTAGAGCTATTTTTGTAACCCTTCGCCTGTTTTTCTGGCTTCGGTAAAAAATGTCAGAAGTTAGCAGATTCATTAAATTCAAAACAACTTTAACAAACAAATGCCGTTTTGACCCCTTTCCCATCATTTTACAGAAAACAATGTTTTCTATATAAAATCTACCCCTACTCTTCTGCTTTTCAAGCAACAAGTCGGATTTCAAATCGGGGCTACCAATCTGTAACTAGAGCTATTTTTGTAACCCTTCGCCTGTTTTTCTGGCTTCGGTAAAAAATGTCAGAAGTTAGCAGATTCATTAAATTCAAAACAACTATCATTTTGACCACTAAACCAAAGAGTTTGACAAAAATATATTGGATTAAAACTTCCCTCTACTTCTCTGCTTGTCAAATGCGGAGAAGGTTTATTCAGTATGGAACTTACGTTACAGCAGTTTTACTAAATGCACTACCATGTGTTTTTTAAACTTTCACAAACAACTGCCGTTTTGACCCCTTTCCCAACATTTTACAGAAAACAATGTTTTCTATATAAAATCTACCCCTACTCTTCTGCTTTTCAAGCAACAAGTCGGATTTCAAATCGGGGCTACCAATCTGTAACTAGAGCTATTTTTGTAACCCTTCGCCTGTTTTTCTGGCTTCGGTAAAAAATGTCAGAAGTTAGCAGATTCATTAAATTCAAAACAACTTTAACAAACAAATGCCGTTTTGACCCCTTTCCCATCATTTTACAGAAAACAATGTTTTCTATATAAAATCTACCCCTACTCTTCTGCTTTTCAAGCAACAAGTCGGATTTCAAATCGGGGCTACCAATCTGTAACTAGAGCTATTTTTGTAACCCTTCGCCTGTTTTTCTGGCTTCGGTAAAAAATGTCAGAAGTTAGCAGATTCATTAAATTCAAAACAACTATCATTTTGACCACTAAACCAAAGAGTTTGACAAAAATATATTGGATTAAAACTTCCCTCTACTTCTCTGCTTGTCAAATGCGGAGAAGGTTTATTCAGTATGGAACTTACGTTACAGCAGTTTTACTAAATGCACTACCATGTGTTTTTTAAACTTTCACAAACAACTGCCGTTTTGACCCCTTTCCCAACATTTTACAGAAAACAATGTTTTCTATATAAAATCTACCCCTACTCTTCTGCTTTTCAAGCAACAAGTCGGATTTCAAATCGGGGCTACCAATCTGTAACTAGAGCTATTTTTGTAACCCTTCGCCTGTTTTTCTGGCTTCGGTAAAAAATGTCAGAAGTTAGCAGATTCATTAAATTCAAAACAACTTTAACAAACAAATGCCGTTTTGACCCCTTTCCCATCATTTTACAGAAAACAATGTTTTCTATATAAAATCTACCCCTACTCTTCTGCTTTTCAAGCAACAAGTCGGATTTCAAATCGGGGCTACCAATCTGTAACTAGAGCTATTTTTGTAACCCTTCGCCTGTTTTTCTGGCTTCGGTAAAAAATGTCAGAAGTTAGCAGATTCATTAAATTCAAAACAACTTTAACAAACAAATGCCGTTTTGACCCCTTTCCCATCATTTTACAGAAAACAATGTTTTCTATATAAAATCTACCCCTACTCTTCTGCTTTTCAAGCAACAAGTCGGATTTCAAATCGGGGCTACCAATCTGTAACTAGAGCTATTTTTGTAACCCTTCGCCTGTTTTTCTGGCTTCGGTAAAAAATGTCAGAAGTTAGCAGATTCATTAAATTCAAAACAACTTTAACCTTTACCGAACCTCAACCCCGTATCCGGGATCACCCCCCACCCCCCACACACTGATTAGCATAGCTAGCATAGCTTCACAAGTAGATAGTAGCATCTAAATATCATTAAATCACAAGTCCAAGACACCAGATGAAAGATACAGATCTTGTGAATAAAGCCACCATTTCAGATTTTTAAAATGTTTTACAGGGAAGACAAAATATGTAAATCTATTAGCTAAACACGTTAGCAAAATACACCACTATTCTAACTCCATCAGTTTCTTACTCCTTCAGGTGCTATCACCAATTCGGCTCAACTAAGATATTGATAGCCAATAACCTATAAAAAAAACCATCAGATGACAGTCTGATAACATATTCATGGTATAGGATAGTTTTTGTTAGAAAAAAGTGCATATTTCAGGTAGAAATCACAGTTTACAATTGCACCGACCATCACAAATCGACTAGAATTACTAGATAGAGCAACGTGTATGACCAATTTACTCATCATAAAACATTTCATAAAAATAGACAAAGCATAGCAATGGAAAGACCCAGTTCTTGTGATTTCAGACCATATTTCAGATTTTCTAAGCGTTTTTCAGCGAAAACACAATAAATCGATAAGTTAGCATACTACATGTGCAAACGTTACCAGAGCATCGATTCCAGCCAAAGAGCGCTATAACGTCAACATCGCCAAAAGATATTAATTTTTTCACTAACCTTCTCAGAATTCTTCCGATGACACTCCTGTAACATCATTTTACAACATACATATACAGTTTGTTCGAAAAGGTGCATATTTAGCCATACAAAACCGTGGTTACACAATAAAAATACTAGGAAATCAAGCCTCAATATGTCTGACGTCATCTATCAGAGTGATCTAGTTTAATTGAAAGCTAATCATATACTTGACTAAAAAATACAGGGTTGACAGGAATCGAAAGACAAATTAGTTCTTAATGCAACCGCTGATTTACATTTGTAAAATTATCCTTACTTTTCAATACAGGGTTCGCCAAGTGAAGCTATACCAAACAAAATGGCGAAATATGCGTTTAAAATATTTCGACAGAACAACAATTTATCATATTAAATATTGCTTACTATGAGCTGTTCTTCCATCATATTCTTGGGCAATGTATCCTTTCTATGTTATAAACGTCTTTTGGTCGATAGATGTCCTCTGTCCTTCGAAATATCCACTAACGATCGAACGGGACCCCAAAACGTGTCCAAAGTTTCAGAGTGCACAACAAAGAAATTCCTCAAAATCGCACTAAACGGATATAATTTCCTATAAAACGGTTTAAATTAACTACCTTATGATGTTTCTAAGTCCTATATCGAATTAAATTACAGACGGATACATTTCAAGTTGATAACCGAGCCTGTGAAAATGGCGTCCGGAGGTCCCTTCCTGCGTAAGGGCGAGCGTCGAAAGGGGGGCTACTCTCACTCCTTGGTCTTTTATAACCTCTGAGAGCTACGGAGAAGGCCCATTCCACTTCTCATTGGTTACTGACATCCAGGGGAAGGCGGGTGCAGTTCGTGTCGTTCCATAGGATAGACAGAGACCTTAAAAACTGATCTGAAACCAGAGCTTCGCTCTCAGACCTTTCACTGTCTGTCATGGATTTCGCTGTAGAAAGAGTTCTGGGTCACCCACAGACATCATTCCAACTTTGTATGAAACTAGAAAGTGTTTTCTTTCCAATAGAATTAATAATATGCATATTGTACGAGCAAGAATTGAGTACTAGGCAGTTTAATTTGGAGACGACAAAATGCTAATTCGGAACAGCACCCCCTGTAGTCGCAAGAAGTTAACAAACAAATGCCGTTTTGACCCCTTTCCCATCATTTTACAGAAAACAATGTTTTCTATATAAAATCTACCCCTACTCTTCTGCTTTTCAAGCAACAAGTCGGATTTCAAATCGGGGCTACCAATCTGTAACTAGAGCTATTTTTGTAACCCTTCGCCTGTTTTTCTGGCTTCGGTAAAAAATGTCAGAAGTTAGCAGATTCATTAAATTCAAAACAACTTTAACAAACAAATGCCGTTTTGACCCCTTTCCCATCATTTTACAGAAAACAATGTTTTCTATATAAAATCTACCCCTACTCTTCTGCTTTTCAAGCAACAAGTCGGATTTCAAATCGGGGCTACCAATCTGTAACTAGAGCTATTTTTGTAACCCTTCGCCTGTTTTTCTGGCTTCGGTAAAAAATGTCAGAAGTTAGCAGATTCATTAAATTCAAAACAACTATCATTTTGACCACTAAACCAAAGAGTTTGACAAAAATATATTGGATTAAAACTTCCCTCTACTTCTCTGCTTGTCAAATGCGGAGAAGGTTTATTCAGTATGGAACTTACGTTACAGCAGTTTTACTAAATGCACTACCATGTGTTTTTTAAACTTTCACAAACAACTGCCGTTTTGACCCCTTTCCCAACATTTTACAGAAAACAATGTTTTCTATATAAAATCTACCCCTACTCTTCTGCTTTTCAAGCAACAAGTCGGATTTCAAATCGGGGCTACCAATCTGTAACTAGAGCTATTTTTGTAACCCTTCGCCTGTTTTTCTGGCTTCGGTAAAAAATGTCAGAAGTTAGCAGATTCATTAAATTCAAAACAACTTTAACAAACAAATGCCGTTTTGACCCCTTTCCCATCATTTTACAGAAAACAATGTTTTCTATATAAAATCTACCCCTACTCTTCTGCTTTTCAAGCAACAAGTCGGATTTCAAATCGGGGCTACCAATCTGTAACTAGAGCTATTTTTGTAACCCTTCGCCTGTTTTTCTGGCTTCGGTAAAAAATGTCAGAAGTTAGCAGATTCATTAAATTCAAAACAACTTTAACAAACAAATGCCGTTTTGACCCCTTTCCCATCATTTTACAGAAAACAATGTTTTCTATATAAAATCTACCCCTACTCTTCTGCTTTTCAAGCAACAAGTCGGATTTCAAATCGGGGCTACCAATCTGTAACTAGAGCTATTTTTGTAACCCTTCGCCTGTTTTTCTGGCTTCGGTAAAAAATGTCAGAAGTTAGCAGATTCATTAAATTCAAAACAACTATCATTTTGACCACTAAACCAAAGAGTTTGACAAAAATATATTGGATTAAAACTTCCCTCTACTTCTCTGCTTGTCAAATGCGGAGAAGGTTTATTCAGTATGGAACTTACGTTACAGCAGTTTTACTAAATGCACTACCATGTGTTTTTTAAACTTTCACAAACAACTGCCGTTTTGACCCCTTTCCCAACATTTTACAGAAAACAATGTTTTCTATATAAAATCTACCCCTACTCTTCTGCTTTTCAAGCAACAAGTCGGATTTCAAATCGGGGCTACCAATCTGTAACTAGAGCTATTTTTGTAACCCTTCGCCTGTTTTTCTGGCTTCGGTAAAAAATGTCAGAAGTTAGCAGATTCATTAAATTCAAAACAACTTTAACAAACAAATGCCGTTTTGACCCCTTTCCCATCATTTTACAGAAAACAATGTTTTCTATATAAAATCTACCCCTACTCTTCTGCTTCTCAAGCAACAAGTCGGATTTCAAATCGGGGCTACCAATCTGTAACTAGAGCTATTTTTGTAACCCTTCGCCTGTTTTTCTGGCTTCGGTAAAAAATGTCAGAAGTTAGCAGATTCATTAAATTCAAAACAACTTTAACCTTTACCGAACCTCAACCCCGTATCCGGGATCACCCCCCACCCCCCACACACTGATTAGCATAGCTAGCATAGCTTCACAAGTAGATAGTAGCATCTAAATATCATTAAATCACAAGTCCAAGACACCAGATGAAAGATACAGATCTTGTGAATAAAGCCACCATTTCAGATTTTTAAAATGTTTTACAGGGAAGACAAAATATGTAAATCTATTAGCTAACCACGTTAGCAAAATACACCATCTTTCTTAGTCCACCATTTTCTCTCTCCACCAGCTAGCTATCACCAATTCGGCTAAACTAAGATATTGATAGCAACAAACCATAGAAAAAAACTCATCAGATGACAGTCTGATAACATATTCATGGTATAGGATAGGTTGTTGTTAGAAAAAAGTGCATATTTCAGGTAGAAATCACAGTTTACAATTGCACCGACCATCACAAATCGACTAGAATTACTAGATAGAGCAACGTGTATGACCAATTTACTCATCATAAAACATTTCATAAAAATAGACAAAGCATAGCAATGGAAAGACCCAGTTCTTGTGATTTCAGACCATATTTCAGATTTTCTAAGCGTTTTTCAGCGAAAACACAATAAATCGATAAGTTAGCATACCACATGTACAAACGTTACTAGAGCATCGATTCCAGGCAAAGGAGAGCTATAACGTTAATCATCGCCAAAATATATTAATTTTTTCACTAACCTTCTCAGAATTCTTCCGATGACACTCCTGTAACATCATTTTACAACATACATATACAGTTTGTTCGAAAAGGTGCATATTTAGCCATACAAAACCGTGGTTATACAATGAAAATACTAGGAAATCAAGCATCAATATGTCTGACGTCATCTATCAGAGTGATCTAGTTTAATCGAAAGCTAATCATATACTTGACTAAAAAATACAGGGTTGACAGGAATCGAAAGACAAATTAGTTCTTAATGCAACCGCTGACTTTACATTTTTAAAATTATCCTTACTTTTCAATACAGGGTTCGCCAAGTGAAGCTATACCAAACAAAATGGCGAAATATGCGTTTAAAATATTTCGACAGAACAACGATTTATCATATTAAATATTGCTTACTTTGAGCTGTTCTTCCATCAGATTCTTGGGCAATGTATTCTTTCTATGGTTATAATCTTCTTTTGGTCGATAGATGTCCTTTGTCCGTCGAAATGCCCGCTAACGTTCGACCGGGACCCCGAAATGTGCCCGGTGCTTCACATAGAAATGCATCAAAATCGCACTAAACGGATATAAATTGCTATAAAACGGTTTAAATTAACTACCTTATGATGTTTCTAAGTCCTATATCGAATTAAATTACAGACGGATACATTTCAAGTTGATAACCGAGCCTGTGAAAATGGCATCCGGAGGTCCCTTCCTGCGTAAGGGCGAGCGTCGAAAGGGGGGCTACTCTCACTCCTTGGTCTTTTATAACCTCTGAGAGCTACGGAGAAGGCCCATTCCACTTCTCATTGGTTACTGACATCCAGGGGAAGGCGGGTGCAGTTCGTGTCGTTCCATAGGATAGACAGAGACCTTAAAAACTGATCTGAAACCAGAGCTTCGCTCTCAGACCTTTCACTGTCTGTCATGGATTTCGCTGTAGAAAGAGTTCTGGGTCACCCACAGACATCATTCCAACTTTGTATGAAACTAGAAAGTGTTTTCTATCCAATAGAATTAATAATATGCATATTGTACGAGCAAGAATTGAGTACTAGGCAGTTTAATTTGGAGACGACAAAATGCTAATTCGGAACAGCACCCCCTGTAGTCGCAAGAAGTTAACAAACAAATGCCGTTTTGACCCCTTTCCCATCATTTTACAGAAAACAATGTTTTCTATATAAAATCTACCCCTACTCTTCTGCTTTTCAAGCAACAAGTCGGATTTCAAATCGGGGCTACCAATCTGTAACTAGAGCTATTTTTGTAACCCTTCGCCTGTTTTTCTGGCTTCGGTAAAAAATGTCAGAAGTTAGCAGATTCATTAAATTCAAAACAACTTTAACAAACAAATGCCGTTTTGACCCCTTTCCCATCATTTTACAGAAAACAATGTTTTCTATATAAAATCTACCCCTACTCTTCTGCTTTTCAAGCAACAAGTCGGATTTCAAATCGGGGCTACCAATCTGTAACTAGAGCTATTTTTGTAACCCTTCGCCTGTTTTTCTGGCTTCGGTAAAAAATGTCAGAAGTTAGCAGATTCATTAAATTCAAAACAACTATCATTTTGACCACTAAACCAAAGAGTTTGACAAAAATATATTGGATTAAAACTTCCCTCTACTTCTCTGCTTGTCAAATGCGGAGAAGGTTTATTCAGTATGGAACTTACGTTACAGCAGTTTTACTAAATGCACTACCATGTGTTTTTTAAACTTTCACAAACAACTGCCGTTTTGACCCCTTTCCCAACATTTTACAGAAAACAATGTTTTCTATATAAAATCTACCCCTACTCTTCTGCTTTTCAAGCAACAAGTCGGATTTCAAATCGGGGCTACCAATCTGTAACTAGAGCTATTTTTGTAACCCTTCGCCTGTTTTTCTGGCTTCGGTAAAAAATGTCAGAAGTTAGCAGATTCATTAAATTCAAAACAACTTTAACAAACAAATGCCGTTTTGACCCCTTTCCCATCATTTTACAGAAAACAATGTTTTCTATATAAAATCTACCCCTACTCTTCTGCTTTTCAAGCAACAAGTCGGATTTCAAATCGGGTCTACCAATCTGTAACTAGAGCTATTTTTGTAACCCTTCGCCTGTTTTTCTGGCTTCGGTAAAAAATGTCAGAAGTTAGCAGATTCATTAAATTCAAAACAACTATCATTTTGACCACTAAACCAAAGAGTTTGACAAAAATATATTGGATTAAAACTTCCCTCTACTTCTCTGCTTGTCAAATGCGGAGAAGGTTTATTCAGTATGGAACTTACGTTACAGCAGTTTTACTAAATGCACTACCATGTGTTTTTTAAACTTTCACAAACAACTGCCGTTTTGACCCCTTTCCCAACATTTTACAGAAAACAATGTTTTCTATATAAAATCTACCCCTACTCTTCTGCTTTTCAAGCAACAAGTCGGATTTCAAATCGGGGCTACCAATCTGTAACTAGAGCTATTTTTGTAACCCTTCGCCTGTTTTTCTGGCTTCGGTAAAAAATGTCAGAAGTTAGCAGATTCATTAAATTCAAAACAACTTTAACAAACAAATGCCGTTTTGACCCCTTTCCCATCATTTTACAGAAAACAATGTTTTCTATATAAAATCTACCCCTACTCTTCTGCTTTTCAAGCAACAAGTCGGATTTCAAATCGGGTCTACCAATCTGTAACTAGAGCTATTTTTGTAACCCTTCGCCTGTTTTTCTGGCTTCGGTAAAAAATGTCAGAAGTTAGCAGATTCATTAAATTCAAAACAACTATCATTTTGACCACTAAACCAAAGAGTTTGACAAAAATATATTGGATTAAAACTTCCCTCTACTTCTCTGCTTGTCAAATGCGGAGAAGGTTTATTCAGTATGGAACTTACGTTACAGCAGTTTTACTAAATGCACTACCATGTGTTTTTTAAACTTTCACAAACAACTGCCGTTTTGACCCCTTTCCCAACATTTTACAGAAAACAATGTTTTCTATATAAAATCTACCCCTACTCTTCTGCTTTTCAAGCAACAAGTCGGATTTCAAATCGGGGCTACCAATCTGTAACTAGAGCTATTTTTGTAACCCTTCGCCTGTTTTTCTGGCTTCGGTAAAAAATGTCAGAAGTTAGCAGATTCATTAAATTCAAAACAACTTTAACAAACAAATGCCGTTTTGACCCCTTTCCCATCATTTTACAGAAAACAATGTTTTCTATATAAAATCTACCCCTACTCTTCTGCTTTTCAAGCAACAAGTCGGATTTCAAATCGGGGCTACCAATCTGTAACTAGAGCTATTTTTGTAACCCTTCGCCTGTTTTTCTGGCTTCGGTAAAAAATGTCAGAAGTTAGCAGATTCATTAAATTCAAAACAACTTTAACAAACAAATGCCGTTTTGACCCCTTTCCCATCATTTTACAGAAAACAATGTTTTCTATATAAAATCTACCCCTACTCTTCTGCTTTTCAAGCAACAAGTCGGATTTCAAATCGGGGCTACCAATCTGTAACTAGAGCTATTTTTGTAACCCTTCGCCTGTTTTTCTGGCTTCGGTAAAAAATGTCAGAAGTTAGCAGATTCATTAAATTCAAAACAACTATCATTTTGACCACTAAACCAAAGAGTTTGACAAAAATATATTGGATTAAAACTTCCCTCTACTTCTCTGCTTGTCAAATGCGGAGAAGGTTTATTCAGTATGGAACTTACGTTACAGCAGTTTTACTAAATGCACTACCATGTGTTTTTTAAACTTTCACAAACAACTGCCGTTTTGACCCCTTTCCCAACATTTTACAGAAAACAATGTTTTCTATATAAAATCTACCCCTACTCTTCTGCTTTTCAAGCAACAAGTCGGATTTCAAATCGGGGCTACCAATCTGTAACTAGAGCTATTTTTGTAACCCTTCGCCTGTTTTTCTGGCTTCGGTAAAAAATGTCAGAAGTTAGCAGATTCATTAAATTCAAAACAACTTTAACAAACAAATGCCGTTTTGACCCCTTTCCCATCATTTTACAGAAAACAATGTTTTCTATATAAAATCTACCCCTACTCTTCTGCTTTTCAAGCAACAAGTCGGATTTCAAATCGGGGCTACCAATCTGTAACTAGAGCTATTTTTGTAACCCTTCGCCTGTTTTTCTGGCTTCGGTAAAAAATGTCAGAAGTTAGCAGATTCATTAAATTCAAAACAACTTTAACAAACAAATGCCGTTTTGACCCCTTTCCCATCATTTTACAGAAAACAATGTTTTCTATATAAAATCTACCCCTACTCTTCTGCTTTTCAAGCAACAAGTCGGATTTCAAATCGGGGCTACCAATCTGTAACTAGAGCTATTTTTGTAACCCTTCGCCTGTTTTTCTGGCTTCGGTAAAAAATGTCAGAAGTTAGCAGATTCATTAAATTCAAAACAACTTTAACAAACAAATGCCGTTTTGACCCCTTTCCCATCATTTTACAGAAAACAATGTTTTCTATATAAAATCTACCCCTACTCTTCTGCTTTTCAAGCAACAAGTCGGATTTCAAATCGGGTCTACCAATCTGTAACTAGAGCTATTTTTGTAACCCTTCGCCTGTTTTTCTGGCTTCGGTAAAAAATGTCAGAAGTTAGCAGATTCATTAAATTCAAAACAACTATCATTTTGACCACTAAACCAAAGAGTTTGACAAAAATATATTGGATTAAAACTTCCCTCTACTTCTCTGCTTGTCAAATGCGGAGAAGGTTTATTCAGTATGGAACTTACGTTACAGCAGTTTTACTAAATGCACTACCATGTGTTTTTTAAACTTTCACAAACAACTGCCGTTTTGACCCCTTTCCCAACATTTTACAGAAAACAATGTTTTCTATATAAAATCTACCCCTACTCTTCTGCTTTTCAAGCAACAAGTCGGATTTCAAATCGGGGCTACCAATCTGTAACTAGAGCTATTTTTGTAACCCTTCGCCTGTTTTTCTGGCTTCGGTAAAAAATGTCAGAAGTTAGCAGATTCATTAAATTCAAAACAACTTTAACAAACAAATGCCGTTTTGACCCCTTTCCCATCATTTTACAGAAAACAATGTTTTCTATATAAAATCTACCCCTACTCTTCTGCTTTTCAAGCAACAAGTCGGATTTCAAATCGGGGCTACCAATCTGTAACTAGAGCTATTTTTGTAACCCTTCGCCTGTTTTTCTGGCTTCGGTAAAAAATGTCAGAAGTTAGCAGATTCATTAAATTCAAAACAACTTTAACAAACAAATGCCGTTTTGACCCCTTTCCCATCATTTTACAGAAAACAATGTTTTCTATATAAAATCTACCCCTACTCTTCTGCTTTTCAAGCAACAAGTCGGATTTCAAATCGGGGCTACCAATCTGTAACTAGAGCTATTTTTGTAACCCTTCGCCTGTTTTTCTGGCTTCGGTAAAAAATGTCAGAAGTTAGCAGATTCATTAAATTCAAAACAACTTTAACAAACAAATGCCGTTTTGACCCCTTTCCCATCATTTTACAGAAAACAATGTTTTCTATATAAAATCTACCCCTACTCTTCTGCTTTTCAAGCAACAAGTCGGATTTCAAATCGGGGCTACCAATCTGTAACTAGAGCTATTTTTGTAACCCTTCGCCTGTTTTTCTGGCTTCGGTAAAAAATGTCAGAAGTTAGCAGATTCATTAAATTCAAAACAACTTTAACAAACAAATGCCGTTTTGACCCCTTTCCCATCATTTTACAGAAAACAATGTTTTCTATATAAAATCTACCCCTACTCTTCTGCTTTTCAAGCAACAAGTCGGATTTCAAATCGGGGCTACCAATCTGTAACTAGAGCTATTTTTGTAACCCTTCGCCTGTTTTTCTGGCTTCGGTAAAAAATGTCAGAAGTTAGCAGATTCATTAAATTCAAAACAACTTTAACAAACAAATGCCGTTTTGACCCCTTTCCCATCATTTTACAGAAAACAATGTTTTCTATATAAAATCTACCCCTACTCTTCTGCTTTTCAAGCAACAAGTCGGATTTCAAATCGGGTCTACCAATCTGTAACTAGAGCTATTTTTGTAACCCTTCGCCTGTTTTTCTGGCTTCGGTAAAAAATGTCAGAAGTTAGCAGATTCATTAAATTCAAAACAACTATCATTTTGACCACTAAACCAAAGAGTTTGACAAAAATATATTGGATTAAAACTTCCCTCTACTTCTCTGCTTGTCAAATGCGGAGAAGGTTTATTCAGTATGGAACTTACGTTACAGCAGTTTTACTAAATGCACTACCATGTGTTTTTTAAACTTTCACAAACAACTGCCGTTTTGACCCCTTTCCCAACATTTTACAGAAAACAATGTTTTCTATATAAAATCTACCCCTACTCTTCTGCTTTTCAAGCAACAAGTCGGATTTCAAATCGGGGCTACCAATCTGTAACTAGAGCTATTTTTGTAACCCTTCGCCTGTTTTTCTGGCTTCGGTAAAAAATGTCAGAAGTTAGCAGATTCATTAAATTCAAAACAACTTTAACAAACAAATGCCGTTTTGACCCCTTTCCCATCATTTTACAGAAAACAATGTTTTCTATATAAAATCTACCCCTACTCTTCTGCTTTTCAAGCAACAAGTCGGATTTCAAATCGGGGCTACCAATCTGTAACTAGAGCTATTTTTGTAACCCTTCGCCTGTTTTTCTGGCTTCGGTAAAAAATGTCAGAAGTTAGCAGATTCATTAAATTCAAAACAACTTTAACAAACAAATGCCGTTTTGACCCCTTTCCCATCATTTTACAGAAAACAATGTTTTCTATATAAAATCTACCCCTACTCTTCTGCTTTTCAAGCAACAAGTCGGATTTCAAATCGGGGCTACCAATCTGTAACTAGAGCTATTTTTGTAACCCTTCGCCTGTTTTTCTGGCTTCGGTAAAAAATGTCAGAAGTTAGCAGATTCATTAAATTCAAAACAACTTTAACAAACAAATGCCGTTTTGACCCCTTTCCCATCATTTTACAGAAAACAATGTTTTCTATATAAAATCTACCCCTACTCTTCTGCTTTTCAAGCAACAAGTCGGATTTCAAATCGGGGCTACCAATCTGTAACTAGAGCTATTTTTGTAACCCTTCGCCTGTTTTTCTGGCTTCGGTAAAAAATGTCAGAAGTTAGCAGATTCATTAAATTCAAAACAACTATCATTTTGACCACTAAACCAAAGAGTTTGACAAAAATATATTGGATTAAAACTTCCCTCTACTTCTCTGCTTGTCAAATGCGGAGAAGGTTTATTCAGTATGGAACTTACGTTACAGCAGTTTTACTAAATGCACTACCATGTGTTTTTTAAACTTTCACAAACAACTGCCGTTTTGACCCCTTTCCCAACATTTTACAGAAAACAATGTTTTCTATATAAAATCTACCCCTACTCTTCTGCTTTTCAAGCAACAAGTCGGATTTCAAATCGGGGCTACCAATCTGTAACTAGAGCTATTTTTGTAACCCTTCGCCTGTTTTTCTGGCTTCGGTAAAAAATGTCAGAAGTTAGCAGATTCATTAAATTCAAAACAACTTTAACAAACAAATGCCGTTTTGACCCCTTTCCCATCATTTTACAGAAAACAATGTTTTCTATATAAAATCTACCCCTACTCTTCTGCTTTTCAAGCAACAAGTCGGATTTCAAATCGGGGCTACCAATCTGTAACTAGAGCTATTTTTGTAACCCTTCGCCTGTTTTTCTGGCTTCGGTAAAAAATGTCAGAAGTTAGCAGATTCATTAAATTCAAAACAACTTTAACAAACAAATGCCGTTTTGACCCCTTTCCCATCATTTTACAGAAAACAATGTTTTCTATATAAAATCTACCCCTACTCTTCTGCTTTTCAAGCAACAAGTCGGATTTCAAATCGGGTCTACCAATCTGTAACTAGAGCTATTTTTGTAACCCTTCGCCTGTTTTTCTGGCTTCGGTAAAAAATGTCAGAAGTTAGCAGATTCATTAAATTCAAAACAACTATCATTTTGACCACTAAACCAAAGAGTTTGACAAAAATATATTGGATTAAAACTTCCCTCTACTTCTCTGCTTGTCAAATGCGGAGAAGGTTTATTCAGTATGGAACTTACGTTACAGCAGTTTTACTAAATGCACTACCATGTGTTTTTTAAACTTTCACAAACAACTGCCGTTTTGACCCCTTTCCCAACATTTTACAGAAAACAATGTTTTCTATATAAAATCTACCCCTACTCTTCTGCTTTTCAAGCAACAAGTCGGATTTCAAATCGGGGCTACCAATCTGTAACTAGAGCTATTTTTGTAACCCTTCGCCTGTTTTTCTGGCTTCGGTAAAAAATGTCAGAAGTTAGCAGATTCATTAAATTCAAAACAACTTTAACAAACAAATGCCGTTTTGACCCCTTTCCCATCATTTTACAGAAAACAATGTTTTCTATATAAAATCTACCCCTACTCTTCTGCTTTTCAAGCAACAAGTCGGATTTCAAATCGGGGCTACCAATCTGTAACTAGAGCTATTTTTGTAACCCTTCGCCTGTTTTTCTGGCTTCGGTAAAAAATGTCAGAAGTTAGCAGATTCATTAAATTCAAAACAACTTTAACAAACAAATGCCGTTTTGACCCCTTTCCCATCATTTTACAGAAAACAATGTTTTCTATATAAAATCTACCCCTACTCTTCTGCTTTTCAAGCAACAAGTCGGATTTCAAATCGGGGCTACCAATCTGTAACTAGAGCTATTTTTGTAACCCTTCGCCTGTTTTTCTGGCTTCGGTAAAAAATGTCAGAAGTTAGCAGATTCATTAAATTCAAAACAACTTTAACCTTTACCGAACCTCAACCCCGTATCCGGGATCACCCCCCACCCCCCACACACTGATTAGCATAGCTAGCATAGCTTCACAAGTAGATAGTAGCATCTAAATATCATTAAATCACAAGTCCAAGACACCAGATGAAAGATACAGATCTTGTGAATAAAGCCACCATTTCAGATTTTTAAAATGTTTTACAGGGAAGACAAAATATGTAAATCTATTAGCTAAACACGTTAGCAAAATACACCACTATTCTAACTCCATCAGTTTCTTACTCCTTCAGGTGCTATCACCAATTCGGCTCAACTAAGATATTGATAGCCAATAACCTATAAAAAAAACCATCAGATGACAGTCTGATAACATATTCATGGTATAGGATAGTTTTTGTTAGAAAAAAGTGCATATTTCAGGTAGAAATCACAGTTTACAATTGCACCGACCATCACAAATCGACTAGAATTACTAGATAGAGCAACGTGTATGACCAATTTACTCATCATAAAACATTTCATAAAAATAGACAAAGCATAGCAATGGAAAGACCCAGTTCTTGTGATTTCAGACCATATTTCAGATTTTCTAAGCGTTTTTCAGCGAAAACACAATAAATCGATAAGTTAGCATACTACATGTGCAAACGTTACCAGAGCATCGATTCCAGCCAAAGAGCGCTATAACGTCAACATCGCCAAAAGATATTAATTTTTTCACTAACCTTCTCAGAATTCTTCCGATGACACTCCTGTAACATCATTTTACAACATACATATACAGTTTGTTCGAAAAGGTGCATATTTAGCCATACAAAACCGTGGTTACACAATAAAAATACTAGGAAATCAAGCCTCAATATGTCTGACGTCATCTATCAGAGTGATCTAGTTTAATTGAAAGCTAATCATATACTTGACTAAAAAATACAGGGTTGACAGGAATCGAAAGACAAATTAGTTCTTAATGCAACCGCTGATTTACATTTGTAAAATTATCCTTACTTTTCAATACAGGGTTCGCCAAGTGAAGCTATACCAAACAAAATGGCGAAATATGCGTTTAAAATATTTCGACAGAACAACAATTTATCATATTAAATATTGCTTACTATGAGCTGTTCTTCCATCATATTCTTGGGCAATGTATCCTTTCTATGTTATAAACGTCTTTTGGTCGATAGATGTCCTCTGTCCTTCGAAATATCCACTAACGATCGAACGGGACCCCAAAACGTGTCCAAAGTTTCAGAGTGCACAACAAAGAAATTCCTCAAAATCGCACTAAACGGATATAATTTCCTATAAAACGGTTTAAATTAACTACCTTATGATGTTTCTAAGTCCTATATCGAATTAAATTACAGACGGATACATTTCAAGTTGATAACCGAGCCTGTGAAAATGGCGTCCGGAGGTCCCTTCCTGCGTAAGGGCGAGCGTCGAAAGGGGGGCTACTCTCACTCCTTGGTCTTTTATAACCTCTGAGAGCTACGGAGAAGGCCCATTCCACTTCTCATTGGTTACTGACATCCAGGGGAAGGCGGGTGCAGTTCGTGTCGTTCCATAGGATAGACAGAGACCTTAAAAACTGATCTGAAACCAGAGCTTCGCTCTCAGACCTTTCACTGTCTGTCATGGATTTCGCTGTAGAAAGAGTTCTGGGTCACCCACAGACATCATTCCAACTTTGTATGAAACTAGAAAGTGTTTTCTATCCAATAGAATTAATAATATGCATATTGTACGAGCAAGAATTGAGTACTAGGCAGTTTAATTTGGAGACGACAAAATGCTAATTCGGAACAGCACCCCCTGTAGTCGCAAGAAGTTAAATTCAAAACAACTTTAACAAACAAATGCCGTTTTGACCCCTTTCCCATCATTTTACAGAAAACAATGTTTTCTATATAAAATCTACCCCTACTCTTCTGCTTTTCAAGCAACAAGTCGGATTTCAAATCGGGGCTACCAATCTGTAACTAGAGCTATTTTTGTAACCCTTCGCCTGTTTTTCTGGCTTCGGTAAAAAATGTCAGAAGTTAGCAGATTCATTAAATTCAAAACAACTTTAACAAACAAATGCCGTTTTGACCCCTTTCCCATCATTTTACAGAAAACAATGTTTTCTATTTAAAATCTACCCCTCCTCTTCTGCTTTTCAAGCAACAAGTCGGATTTCAAATCGGGGCTACCAATCTGTAACTAGAGCTATTTTTGTAACCCTTCGCCTGTTTTTCTGGCTTCGGTAAAAAATGTCAGAAGTTAGCAGATTCATTAAATTCAAAACAACTATCATTTTGACCACTAAACCAAAGAGTTTGACAAAAATATATTGGATTAAAACTTCCTCTACTTCTCTGCTTGTCAAATGCGGAGAAGGTTTATTCAGTATGGAACTTACGTTACAGCAGTTTTACTAAATGCACTACCATGTGTTTTTTAAACTTTCACAAACAACTGCCGTTTTGACCCCTTTCCCAACATTTTACAGAAAACAATGTTTTCTATATAAAATCTACCCCTACTCTTCTGCTTTTCAAGCAACAAGTCGGATTTCAAATCGGGGCTACCAATCTGTAACTAGAGCTATTTTGTAACCCTTCGCCTGTTTTTCTGGCTTCGGTAAAAAATGTCAGAAGTTAGCAGATTCATTAAATTCAAAACAACTTTAACAAACAAATGCCGTTTTGACCCCTTTCCCATCATTTTACAGAAAACAATGTTTTCTATATAAAATCTACCCC